>NC_068366.1:51151678-51354178 GCF_020536995.1 Dreissena polymorpha | reverse complement strand
TGCGATGGCTCAGAATCAGATCCAATTTTAACCAGTTCGCGTTGCAGAATCACCAGCTGGTCAATAGTGAAGAAGTTCAGATGGTAATACTGAGCGCGTTTCTGATCGATGTACCCCAGCCACTGATCATGGCATTTCTCCATGAATTTCGCAATTTCAGGAATCATGTCTTGCAAGCCTTCTGACTGCGGATTTCCGCCCTATCGTTAATGAGCACCTAGACTTTTTATAACAACTTAGTATGGTATATGTGTGAAATTGAGATTACAATGTTTCATATTGTCCTATCGTTCCAAACATATATTTTGACATTATTGTTTGGGTTATTGTTTTTACTTGACCTCGAGAATTGTGTTGACACAAAGAGATACGGTCTGCAGAAGAATTAAGTAAGATCCAAAACAATGTCGTGAAATCATTTCGCAATAACGTTTTAAGATACGTTTATTATCATTAGTCCAATAAAATATTACGACAATGTTTTTACAAATGGGTGTGCAAACAAAAGTGTTAAATGTAATTGATACTTAAACTCCCCCTCCCCCAAAACACACACACACGCACTCACACGCACACCGTACACGAGCAAATATGTGTATGTTCTCAATTCTTCAACAAAATCACGTTTAACAACGTTTCATAAAGACTTAAGTAAATGTTCTTCCCAGACAATATCATGGAGAATTTACAAATCATGCACTTACTTTTATCTTGGGAACATTTTGCCTTCTCCAAAAGAGATAATGACACATATAGGTCTAGTGGTGTTGCACATAAACTGTGCTTTCCATCTATTGAAGAGGACACAACCAGACAGGCACAGCTTTCGAAACACATTACCAAGTCGCGTGATCCCATCAAACACCTTAAATTTGAGTCATGTGGCTATTTACATGTACTAAGAACCTTATGATGAAAGCATAAAAGTTCTTGCTTTATACATCAATTTATAATTCGAGTTTATACTTAGGTAATAATCTGCAAAGTTCTACTTGACAAATAAATGAACCTTACTGTCATGAAGTTTGTTTTACACAAAGTGGTAACATTGTTACATTTATACACGTTGATGGCAAAACAAAATGTGTTATTCTCACCAAGGTGAACATTTCAACATCTACTTCAGTTTCTTTCTTATAATTTTTTACACTTCTGCCTGCCACTAACATTAAACGACTCTGTAAATCTTGAAGCTGTGAAAAGCTATAGTTTCTCATTTGTTGTTCTCCTTCTCTTTCTGGCACAGTAAGTTTGATAACGTTCCTCTTTGTCTGAATGCGGACAAATATGTCGGAATCACTATCGGGTATTTTTTTCTTAGTACCGGATATAAATAACACTCAGAGGGAAGAGGTATTTTACGAAGGAAAAAACTGCTTGTAAAATGGTGAATGCAACCAGTGAAGATTTCACCTCATCATATGGTCTGAATCATTAACGTAAGACACGGGTGTGTAATACTTATTGCATGGGTGATGCTTAACGACGTGAATACATCAAAATAATAGCTGAAGAAAATATTTGTAAAATTCCAATTTGAATTGTGGAAAGTATGAAAGTAAGTTTTGAAATAAAGATCAGGTTTATTTGCGTGAAATGTCCTTTCTTTAAGGAATGTATGCGTCCATTTTATTGAAATATCATTCAGTCTGTAACCAAGTTAAACTTTTAAAAAATCTGAAATTATTCATTGACATTCAACCTCTTAATTTGGAACCTCTTAACGTTTGACGTTAGTAATGTAGTCATGTGTACATTATAAAATCTGATTAATAAATAAACATGGTAATGTCATAATCAATGTTAAAATAAAAGTAAGACAAGACACATTGGAAAACGGTCATCTTCTTTTATGTGATCATGAATTTACAAAAACAATAACGGAGTTTTTGTTCAAAATTGTTTAGTTTCAATACAACTATATTACCGTCTAAGACCAAACAAATACCATGAGATAATGTAATGCTTATCGTGCGATTGTAGTTTTGAAATGGAAAATAATCATTTTAGTACTTGCAGGATACACCATAAACACAGCCTATTTTAACAGTTTAACGGTCGTTTGGTAAACCAAGTTAACTAAACATTTCAACACACTTTTTTAAAGCCATATAAAATAAACCAGAGGCCCCCTGGCTTCAATATTTAAAAAGAAGTTGTCCGCTGTTATTGTTATTAGTCTTGAAACACGTAAATAATATATGTCGGTTCTTACAATATCGTCGTTGATTCTTTCTCCGGATATTATGCCAACCGTATAAATACCACCACTGTTAATGGCTTCTGCCTGCATCAGTGACGTCACTTCCACAGACCCATGAGCCTTTTTGATCTCTTTAAGCCAAGCCAATTGATGGTTGGTGTCAATCTAAAAAATAAAATAATATGATATGGTATATTATAGACATCCTTTTTATAATATATCGTAGTATATGCACTAATATGTAATGCAGCAAAATGAATTAGATTACGAACTCAACTAAGAATGTTTCATTTACGATTGTGTTTTATTTTTCATCTATATATTTAACAAACTAGTTGGTTGAGGTAATTTCAGAAGAATGCCATGTACATCAACATTTGTGAACCAACCAGTTGTTTAGGCAGATTGGGATTGGTATCAAGTTCTTTCCACACAACTTTGCATTTGTCCAGTAGTGTCATGTAGTCACAGTTTCCGTCAATGTCAAATATTAGAGGTGAGTATCCAAGCACTGCCGAGTGCAAACACTGAACCTTTTTGATGTTCATTGGTTCATCTCCTGCTGACATCATGGCGAGGTCCACAAACACATTCAACTCTTTTTGACCAGCTGAAAATGTACACGTTACACTGCAGTATAGGTGCGGAAGAAGCATGGTGGATGCTTCACTAAGACTACTAGTAGCAATAACAAAATGTATCTAACCAAGTAAAAATACAATAAAGAAACAGTGCTTTCATATATACGTTTAATTATATATCAATTTATAAGGACTTATACTTCCATGTACTCATTGACTCTTTCAACCACTTAACCAAGTAGTCACACGTAAGGAATGCGTTTAAACACTGAACCTTCTCGTCAGAAATACCTTTCAGATTATGAAACGTGCATATCAACCTGTCATCAAAGTCCTTCATATTAGACTGGTGATCCATTTGCTGTTAAAAATAGAAACCCACTATATAATATTTGTATTCAATGAAGGTTGGCGTATTCGGTCGTATTTATCAATCCTGTATACAGTCAGATATAATATTCCAAGCGATTGTTAACATAAATAAGGTTACTGTCCGTTATACCCGTGCGATGTTTTTGACTGCCTCAAAGTCTCCTTTTAAATCATATTTGCGTTGAACTTCCAACAATACCCGGGCACCATTAACGCACGAACGTATCTGTCTGTATTCTTGCAATTGCTTTATTCGAGTTTTCGCGACTGTTTCATCTTTTACCAGTTTTGTAAGCTCGCATTTGAGATCATCAAGGTTGTGAAAAGTCGTAATTTTTTTTTCTAATTCTTCAAACATAATTTCTCCAAGTACAATTCTGCGAGCGAATTCGTTCCACCTGCAAATAAATAAACAACCGATGCAAATTAATGAACAACCCTAAAAAAAGAGGTATACTACGTATTCAATGTGTTAAATAGCTACATATAGGTCGTTATTGTGTTAAATATTGCAAACACGTAACTTTACACTGTTAATGGCATTAAAGAAACATTAAAAAGAGAGAAAGTCATTCCGCTTGTCTTTTATTAACAAAACATACCTTATTGAGAATACGATACAACACAAAGCTTAGAATACGAAATGTCCAATACAAATAAAATGCCGGCAGTCACATTTAGCCCATAAATAATAATAAATAACATCTAAGTCTAAAGACATGGATAGGTATCAAATTGTATTTGAAGAATACTAAAATTGTACTCAATGTATGCACCACTATAGCTTTAACTCTATAAAAATAATTAGTTGGACACACATATGTATTGTGTATATTCTGAATATTGTTTCACTGTTTTATTGTGAGTGAATATTGGTTAATTTTGAGTTTGATTCATTATCAGTGGACAGTTTTCGGGTCAATTGGGACACTAGTGTATTAATCTTATTATACCAAGAGGTATGTTGTACAATTTGAGACACAAATATTCATATCGTTTTCCAACATATGTGCAGTTTAAACACAAACATATTGTTTATCATCCATTTATAATGCTATTAGTATGGCTAATAATAATAAAAGCATTTTTTATGAAAGCATCTTCAAAATTCTTGATGCAACAAAAGTATATGTTTGTGAATGAAATACTATGAGAAAGAAAATTAATATTACGAGTATGACGTTGTAGTTGTATATGTGAACATTATGTAAAACTTAACAGGAACACCTACCCAAATCGCGTCAACATAATCGAAGTGTCAAAAAAAAAATAAGTATATATAGTCAATTATAAACCTATATAACACAAATATATACTGCACAATATAACAATTAAACTAACAAATCATACTCAAGGAATTAAAGTTTGTTATAGTTAATAACGGATGAAAACATAAGATTAAAATGTAAACACCTACAGTGATTTCATCTCAATGGCATAATACTTGTACAGCACATGTTTTCTTCTCGTTTAAATAACTTACCTTTGGCTAAATTGTGCCCTTCAATAAAAAATCAGTGTGTGTTATATTATTAATTTTAACACGATTATATTCGATTTACCTTGCTTCAACAGGTGTCAAGATAATTGCAACAACTTCTTTAAGCGTGGAACATTTTTGTCCATCACTTTGACATGCCAACTTCCACATCTTTTCAAACACAAAGCTTTGTTCAAGTACCTCTAATCTTTTCAAAACATCCAATACTTCGTTGCGAACATTGAAGGCTTTGAGTTCTGGCTCAACTAGCTGACTTTCAGATGTGACAACTGAAGGTTTGCAATACTGGTTCAATGGCTGAGCATCAAGATGTGAAACTTCTGTCAATACTTTGTCAATAGCATGTGTGTCAACTGTAATACACAAATCAAACCAATTGATTGACATATGTTAAAAAATTGCAATCACAATGCATCGCACCTAAAATGTGATCATTACTATATTACTTTACTAAATAAATAACAGAGCGTGGTATTAATAAAACAACTTAATGTAGAGGCTTTGCTCTTTTAAGTTTTTCATGAGAAGACTTTTATGATAAATATGTGTTTAAAATGGTTCTTTGTATATAATTTGTCATTTCATGCCCACCATAACCTTTTTTAAACTAAGACATATATTAAAACGGAAAAAACATGCGTGTCTTTTACCAATGGATATAAAACATAATCATAAATACAATTTCGTGGTCAACAAACAAATTAAGATTTTCTCACCATTTGTGCCGTTACAATGGTTAATTAAAACAGCCATCAGTTTTGCCTGTTCCTGAAATCCCACCAATTCCCTTTTTCGGGTTTTCACTGTTTTCAAAACAAGATCCCTCATGGATTGGTCATTTGTTGGCAGTAATTTCATTATATCTGCAAACACTCCAGCATGTACTGATATCAATTGTAGCATTCCAATTTCAACATGGCCTTTCACAAGAGATTCCCAATGGCTTTCACATGTCAGTATTATTAGTATTAAAGCTAATCTTGACATTCCACGCATAATCCAAGCTAATAAATGATGTATTTTCATAAATATTTAAAGCCACTATCACGCTCACCAATACTACATACACGCACGGGATTGTGTTATATAAAAAAAATTCAACAACAAACAATACCATACTATTGGTTATTTACAATAGGAATACCCTAAAAACAAGTAACATTGGTGTAGACATGTTAAAATACAAACATTCGGCAACTTTTAAGCATCTTAAAATCATTCCACAATGTCATCTGTTTTTGTTTTGTGGATGAGATCATGTCAGGATCGGATTCATTCGGGTTGCGTTCATTTGCATAATTTATACAAGCTATCCCAGAAATCTGCTGCCGTCATGCTTTCGACGCTGATCGAATCCAATCTCGCGTTCGCCCGTTAATGTTCGGATATTTCGCGGGAAATAAAAATGAAATTATTTGTGACACAAACAAATAAAAACGAGCATGTTGTATCTCGTTAAATCAATGTTACCAGACAACATCTAACGTTGAAATTTTGCATTTTGCTAAAAGGAACAATGATTTTTGTATAATTAATTAACCCATGTAGATGGTAAAGTTAACTTAAATTTATGTTTCGAAATATTCGATATTTATTAGCGTGATCGTTACTTTAAGTACATAAAGGATCATACTTATGATAAATTGCTGATGATAAATATGAGATTTGGTCAGTGACATCTCACAATGACAACTTTTTTAAATTTCAAGTGGAAAGTGGAAAGAGTGATATAGATATGCTGTATGTTTAACTTTGAAATATTTCCAAGTACAAAAAGGGGCATAATTTTGCTAAATGTATCAGCAATGATTTGTCAGAGTAATGAAAAATTGTCAGTGAACGCACACATGACCTCGAACACATGTTTGAAGTTTCAATTGCATACCTGCAGTAGAAACAGCAATATGGAGATGTTGCAGGTTTACATAATGTCAATTTGTAAGTCACCGACAAGGGAATAAATCTGCTAATTAGCAGATCAGTGTGAAACGTGCTCAGTTACCGAAAGAAATGACACATGTTTGAAGTTTCAACTGAATACCTGTAGTAGATACAGTAATATGGAGATGTTGAAATTTTACTTTAACTAGACCATTACGCAGACGCCGAAGCCGACGCTGATGCCGACATTTTGATGATTACTACAGAAAACTGCAGCAAATCCTGACAACCAAGCTTAGCATTTTCTTAAGGTGTTATTATTATTGACATCATTCCGATTATGACATTAGTTTGACAGAACATACTTTAAGAGTAAAACGCAAACGCAATTGAACCAAATTAAACAAAATCTTACCACACACGCTACAGATGTTAGACATTCCTGCATGGGCTTTTTAAATGTGTCCACTTCTTCACAGTAGAGTTTCACAAAATCTCTTTTCAGTGCAGAATCTATGTTTAACTAAAAAACATCGACGTACATTATATAGAATGAGATGTTCAGAACTAACACAATAGTGCGCAACACGGGTCAAGCATGTTTATTAATAACGACATTTATTTAAAGATACTTTTCCATTGAGAAAGGTACCCACCGGGGTAAAATCTGAACTTGACAAAACTGAAAATGACATAAGTAACTCGATCTATATAATAAAAAACAGTTGAATTGTTATAAGATACACATACTTGAATAATATGGGGCTCGTTTGTTTTCCCTTTTTATGTTTACATGTTTAGGTCGTAATTGTGGTAAAAGCGATATTGTCTGTCGTTGAATCGTATTTCTCCAAAGACATAAGTTTGATACCCTTTCGAATCTTTATCTGACTTTTTGTGTCTCGGAAAATGTATCACGTTGTTTTATATGATATTTTACTAACTTATGTTTTGGTAATAAGCATTTGGTAAAACAAAGATAATTTACATCGACGTATGAATAAAACATTTCCTAGAAATAGTATGTTCAAATGCAGTCAGCTGATTCCATATATACTATTTATTGCAATAAAAAAATGTTATATATGAACATTTATCTTGTAACTACATAGTTATGTTGAGCACTCTAAAACTCAAAGTAACAACTTGATTGTAGATCGATACTGAAAAGCTTAACACAAATACATCTTCGCTTGATCCTTTAATAAAGCATACCTCAGACACAATCTCTTTTCTCAAAGCTGCATCTAACTGGTCATGCCAATGTTTCAAATACACATCTGTATCATCAGACTGTTCAAGGAAGGCGAAGTTCCAAATCTGAAAACAACATTGCATCAATTTCTATAAAATTATTTAGAAGAAATCGGACACAAATGTTAAACTAAAATGTTTTCATATTTTTGTAGTTTGATACTTAGCACGACCACCGTGGCAGTTTAGAGTGTCATGCCATGTTAACAACAGTCAATAACGATTGACGTTCAAAGCTTTGAAATTGTCATATTAATATATATGCAATAATGTGCTACAACATCGCACTATAATAACGTTTAGCTTTCTCATCCGATTTATTTTTAAACATTCTTAATCTTATTAAAAAATAAACAAACGTCATGGGAAAATACTTTTTCACAAATTCCCGATGTTATACTCAAACGTTTGTTATTGTAACAAATCGACACGTACGTTTAAACACATTTTTGAGTTGACTCCATGCTGTGAATGTATTTATTATTAAAACAACTATTCAATTATATAAATAAAATTGATCAGAATAATATATATCCGTACCCGATGTGCCAATTATTTATTCCTGCAGTTAAAAAAATCAATTTCTGCCAAAGCAAAAACACATGATTGCATTGGATACATAACTTGCTTTTCCGCTTTGGCACATATGTACATCTTTAATAAGCAGTGGCGTACCTTGGCATTTTATATCCATGAATGGACGCATGCTGTTCAATATCAGGACTTATCGACCCATATATTTTACATATCTAGCCCTCGAATTTATTTAGAAATTCTTCAATGAATTTAGAAAACTGACGAAACCTATTTGAACAAGGACTAAAAATACTAGTATATTTTATGTAAACGAATTTATCGTAATCTTGCGTGTCCGCGCACAACAAACAGTCTCAATAATGTTAACATTTATGGAAAATTTTTACAAACCATTGAATTCACTGTTGTTATCAAGCGAACGGAGCATAGTTTAACAAACAGAACATAAATGATAAATTCCATCTGAGAAAAAAAGTATTATGACTTGCAGCAATGTTTATTTCAAGGGGGGATCGTCCATTCCATTACAAAACATTATTTTAGAAATATTGAACATGGATGGAAAATATGACTTTTGGTGTTTAGAAGTGTATTCTTCACTAAATCAAGAAGATCTGGAAAAAATATTTCATCGATAGATTCGTCAACATGTTTCTATATATCGACCTAGTGACTCTATTATTGACCTTACATGAACCAGTTTCTAAGTTTCTTTAGGCCCGAGAGTGCGTTAGTCTCTACCGACGTTCAATTCATGACGACGCACGCCACGTGGCAAAATGTAATCCAAACAGATTGCTATGAGCATGTTGCGCTAAGTTGTGTTGAATAATAAAACACAGCATACATGTTTACCTAAACGTATAATAGCAACTTTGAAACATTAGTAATAAGTAATTAAGACCGTCAGACCGCCACACAGGCCGGCGTACAAAGTGACTCAGCTGTATATTTCCTGTAACTATTGACAGTGATAAATAGTGACAGTTATTTTGGCATTGTGTTGAACTGTAAAAACGTTTTACGTTAATTCGTAGAGTCACTCAGTATTAGTGAAATATTGTTGAAAGCCTATAGATGCTCTTAACACATTTAAGCGGCTTAGCAAGCTAAGGAACTTAAAAGCGTGCGACATATCTATCGTTTTTTTCGATGAAAACGTGTATCAGAATTAAAAACAGAAACAGATACGCACCGTTTTAAATACTTTTTCCGTTCAAAGATATATTTCAAGTACGTTCCAATGGACACTGGCTTATGTCATATTCCATTATTGGCAGTTTATGTTAAATTTAAAATGTAAGCTTACAATCGCTTACACGTTTCAAGTTAAATACATCAATTTACTGTTCTGCTATTAACCAATATTTAATTTGACAGTCAGAGTATGGCTAGAGCGACCATGTACTAGGCCATGTGTTCACAACTGAAACAAAGTGAAAATATACATATGTGATTTTTGCTGTACCTTTAAATAAGAATTCAAGTTGTAGGGCCGTGAAGTTGATGTGTACCGTTTTAACCACTGAATAACATTTTCTATCACACTTGCTATATTTGATTGGTGAAATGGTGTCACGTGTAGTCCCACTGCCTCAGATGCCTTCGCTGTCCTGTCGTGTAGTGAAATACAGCGAAGGAAAATATGCTCCCAGGAAAAAAACTTTAAAGTTCGGTTTGATGTATGCATTTTTTCAACAGCATCTCTGCTGATTTTGTATGCCATTGACAATCTTGGTAGTGCCCTGAAAAAAGAACAATACGTTTAATCAACATTTGACAAAGTAAGAAAGCATATGGAATGATAATCGACAACCACAGTTGTTCAATCTAAATCCTGTACTATGTATTCGATCTTTTACTTTCAAATGTCTAAGTTTAAAAATAAAAGGTACAAATAAAGGAGTATACAGCAGCAGTAATATCATACGTGTAATATCACCATATATACCCTTAATACAAAATGACTCAAATAAGTCAGAAACAATATGATAAATACTTACATTGTGGATTCTTCCACCTCATTCAGCTCAAGAAGCATTAAATTGAGGCATTCAACTACTACCTGAAATAGCATTTATTGTTAGTAATGTATAGATGGACATTGTGCAATTTAAATAATGCACTGTTTTTAAATGACATCCCTTTATTCATCAGCAATTTTAAACGCGTTAGTAAATTTTCCATTTAAATCTGTCGTTTACACAATGTATCTAGACATTGCGTTTAAACTGTCAAAACAATGTTTGAAAAGCCTATTTGAACGTGGACGTAAAAATAATCAGTTTTGTATGCGCAATCGATAATGGTACCAATTAAATAATGATGAATGCATCGTGAAAAAATCCATGTTATAACTAAATAATGTTCTGCACTTTACTATATTTTTAATTTCCTTATTATGAATTAATCAAAATGATGTCGTTGGTCTTGTCATTTAATTTTATTCCCTTACGTGATGTTTGGACGAGCATTCAAAATAAAACTTAATGTGTAATTGGATATGCTACGTTACCACCAAGTCAATAATCTTTTGGAAGATGTGTTTTGTTATAGTTTTTCCCCCAGGATGTACGCATATTTGTTAACACTGTACTTAAACATAGCATATGTATCTAGTACCTTCTCTAAATTGCCTTCAGATGCTGTGGTACAATACGTCTGATTGTAGGATTTTGGGTTCGATAAACTGCTCCAGTGCGAGAGAAACGCAAGCATTGTTTCTAGAGGGAAAGGATTGTTGTCCATAATTTCTACCAGTTCTGTTGGATACAGGGCTGCAACGATACTTCTTGGCAAATAAATGTCCATTTCAAACAATGGACTCATTAGTTTCAAGACATCAGTTAGAGGTCTGAAAACATATAAAGACAACTATTTAAATTTGGTACAGCATTTGAGGATATGAATTCTTTAGAATTATGGTTATCAGGTCTGCTAAAATTATGACACTTGTGGAATAAAATACTCATGCCTACACTACCGTTAACAAATACTTTGCGAGTTGTTTCTTTTAGAAGTGAATCTAGTACGAGTCTGGTAATATTTATACTGTACATTAAAGTTCAAACTATGTTATATTTATTTCATGCATTTCATGATTGGATCACAGTAATGTAATTAATGCATTTGTTATTTGATTGTTTACCTTCTTAATGCACTTCCAAATTAAGCTATTTAAATAATTAAAGCTTATTATTCAACAACAAAATGCCATTTAGTAAAGTAACAATTATAAAAAGGACAATCGAAGTGTTCTTATTGTGTTCACACGACATTCAATTAACAGACATAATCATAATTTGAAAACCGCGAACGCACTTTTAGATTATAAAGATTTTATAAACCAATATACAATATTTACCAAAAACAGGCGTAATCAACTGAAATGCATATCCGTAACCGATATATGCTACTTGATGTTTACCCGATCACAAATTTCAACATTAGTCGGGCCACTGTTTCTACAAGTACTATGGTAACCATAACAAAATAGCACACGCATTGTTTTGTTGTTTGAAAAATCAATTACAGAAAAATAAACATGGCGTAATTGTAAGAAAATAAAAAGGGATTGAACGCATATAATGTTCATGCATTATTGTGCATAACAAGCAAGGCTCCGTCTCTCGTCTGGCGCGTCATAACACAAGCCACTTGACTTGGAAACAATAGTAACAATACGAATGTACTAGTAAATACAATTTTAACCATAACACCGTGTTAGTATAAAGATGCGGTCTATTGTAATGAACCTCAGTATGCAAACAATATATTAAACTGTAACGACCATTAACTCATATTCATACGGGGAATAGTATCATACATTTATGCTAGTTTGTTAGAAAGTACAGAAAGGAAATATAAATAACTTAATTAGTTAGCAAATTTAATCCGGTCTAATCCAGATTAACATGTTTTTAAAGTCGAGCGATAACTTATTGGTGATGGGTACATATATCAAATGAACATTCATATAGGATATAGCAAATTAAATACTTATTAACCGTTTAGCTGTAAATAATGTTTCTTAGATAAGAAGAATCAAGGGGCAAATTTCTAAAAAAATTGTAGTAATTAAGTTTTCTAATGTATATGAAAATCGTAAAATCAGGGAGATAAATCAGCAAGACACAACTTAATAAATTGAAGCGCGCATTGAAAGAGAAAATTTCGACTTTGATCGATATTAAGTATTTAGCGGTAAACAAGAAACATATCAATTAAACACATACATCTGCCAATGCCTTCCGTCATTCACGAAGACGTCCACAATATCCTTGATTGCTTCAATACCCCACCATTTGGGTATTGTCGACGCATAAGTCAAGTCTTCTTCGTGCTGGTCATACGGCTGACAAAGGCCCGTAATGAAATGCATTACTGGCAAGCAGAAAATCCAGGCCGGCTCTTTTAGGTATGTTTTGGGGGGCCTTATTACATACAATACACCCTTCTTCATGGCGCTTTAAATAGAAAGTTTTCGAAACATTCGAACAGTTATACAAGTTTAAAAAGAACATAATTATACAGAAGGTAACAATCATAAATATGTTTAATAGTATTTGTTAACAAACAAAGGCTTACTCCAATTTGAAATATTTCTTCAACTCGGCAAGTTCTTTACAAGACTTCTTATGAGGATCAGCAGTCGGAATCATGGATCTGCATACAACTTGCCAACACTTGAATGACAGTGTCACCTGTAATTTGTTGCAAACTATTGCTATTGCCATGGCTCTCAATGTTGGCTTCTTTTGCTCCCTTTGCTGTAAGACACCACAGATAGGAGCAAACAATGAATCAGTAATCTAGGAAATAGAAAACATAGAACCATGTACCATAAAATGACATGATACATTGCAATCAAGCTAAATAAAAAAGTTAGCTCTCCCAAAACTCAACTATTAGTTTGCTTTTATAGTATGTTGTAAGCTTTCTGTCAGTAACCTAATATAACATTTAAACATATTTTAAGTTCAATGAATGTAGTAGTTTCGCACTTTATGTTAACTAAAAGGTTATAATTTATACATTAAAACAGGCAATTTTACTATCAAAAGAAATAAGATTTAAAAATGTTAACCAATTAATTGTGTTTAATCAAAATAAGTGCTCATGCAGACTTGTGTAAAAGCCAACGTCACAGAAAACAATACAATATTGATTCACTTCTGATAAGGGTATTGAGAGGAGACATTTTTAGTAGCAGTTACCTTGACCTAATTGACCCCAAATGCAATAGTAACCATGATATGCATGGCAGATACCCAGTAACACAATTATAGCAGAAACCACCATCCAAACTCAAGTAAGTGAGTGGAAACTGCTGCTCTATTTCAATGACAGTGATAGTAACACCACTCGCCCAAATGCAATCCCTTTCTAGATCAGCATGTAACCTATGTATGCACAATATCTCAGTACAAATTGCTATCCTAATTGAAGTTATTGCACGCTTATGTTTCATATAAATGTGTCATCACTGACCTTAACATTGTCCAATATACGACCCGATTTTAGATCTACATTTCAGCTGCATATAGAAATTATTGAATGCAAACATTTACCGGAAGTAAAGTTACATTATTATACTTCATTGCAGTCAGAGTTATTGATCTAAGTATGTTACCTCGAATGATGATCCCTAATATTGTGTCAAGTTTCAACTGAATATCTGTGCTAGGAACATATATATGTGCTTGTTGCATGCGACTCTAAACCATACTTTCATATGGAATGCTTACCTTAAGAAGACATTAATATAAAAAATGTGCATATGTAACCTCGACCACACGTGTCAAGTTTTTATTGAATACCTGTAGTGGAAACAGTAATATAGCAAGATTACCTGAAAACATTTGCTTAGTACAAACAAGATGGTCAACTTGTCACCCAAAACGCCCGTTTAAAGTTTTGAAAAACCATGGTCTGCGAACGATATGTTTTTTCAACATGATGTCACAGAAAAACATTGACACAACAAAAAACATGGCAATGCCTAACTTGAGTATTTATTTGGAAACTTTTTTTCATTGACCTTAACATGACTGGCTTCAAATGCAATCCTAATCTAGGTCTGCATGCTTGTCGGGTACCTAAACACACATTGTCCATGTAACAACACCTTCCAAACAAAATTAACTGGGAGGAATCTGGTGTTCTATTTTTAGAAAAAGTGACCTTAACCGCAGATGCAGATCATGCTAGGCTTTCATGTAGCATACATACACAATTTGAATGCTATAACTTTATCAAAACTTCAGTAATTAAGGGGAAACTCGTAGAACCAATGATCTTGACCTCGACCCGACCAGTTCGAAGTTTATGCAAAGCTATGTCTCTTATCAATCTTGCTATATGCAATGCGTCATCAAATTTGGCTTATTCAAACTAACGTTATGGACAAAAAATTAACTATGAGAAAGCATACATTATCTTTTTTGAAAAATTGGGAAATTTCAAGGTCCATAATTAATTACTGCTTCCTACAATTCTGCTGGTTATTAAACTTGGACGAAATTATATGCCCATAATAGTTACCACAGTTTAATTATGACCCGATGCAAACGCAGCGGAGCAAGAGATCGGTGAAGGTGATTGTTTTCTCTTTTTGTATAAATTAAGTGTCATATTTCAGAAATCTGCTGGTTATGGACTTTTGTTAATATGTGATGCCCATAAACATTATTTCTAAGTTTCGGGATAATCTGCGTTTAACTCTCTGAGTTAGTGGGCTTACATCGCCCGCCCGCATCAATGAAGATGTTGTACGTATACCGTAACCAGAACCTTACGCAGGACGCCTTAATATACGCGATTTATACAGATTGGAAAATTATGTGAATAGTGGAGTAAATGATAAATTATTGGTTTATAAGGCATCAATAAAAATCGATTGAATTAAAGAACGTTTCTAACGCGTTTTCCATACAATTAAAAAACCTTTCCCCTTAATGTCCCGATTCAAATCTCAAACAAGGCAAACGGTTGTGTTGCATATTTTTCTTGATATACTAATTATGTCAAACTCTTGCAAATATTATGATTATGTTAGAATATAAATTAAAAGACATGATCTTAGAATAAACTAGGATAATTATTTCTTATATATTTTGCTCTTGACTCATTAAAGCACAAAAGGTGAAATAGGCATTTAAAGTAGCATAAATGAGGTGTAATAAAAAAGACATTATCTTTTAAAAGGTTCTTACACACATTTCTCCATTCTATAAACGCGAAATAAAGTTTTTAGTTTTATAATTAAAGTGTTCTACCTGGTAAAATTTGAGCGGGCGTGGGGGATTTTAATTAACACGGGATAAAAAATCTCGACCTTCCATTTAATATTTACCACCTAATATAAAATATTCACCATATATTGGGTCTTTGAAATGGAAATTTACAGACATGCCATACCATCAATATCTGGCATTAAACATAAAATTGTTTCGTTGAACTTTTACAAAAAACATGATTCTCTGTAGCAACGAGTAGTCTGTGAAACAATAGTTGGCATTTTTTAACTTGTCAAAGCCTAATATGGTTCATTAAGAAGGAAAGAAATCGAGTATAAAACATGGAACGTGTTGTGTGATTGCTAAATATGCTCTTATTTTTTAAATGTTACCTTCTGCAAAAATTGTTGATCATTGTCAAACATGTTTGCATCATACCGATAGACCTTTCGTAACCCATGAATGATAGCATCTAAGCAGTCTATAGTTTCTTGAAATGTTTCCGATATTAAATCTATGTCTTCGTCAATTCTGAACCAACTGGGAGCAAACGCACTAACAAAAAGCTCTATGTATTCTTCAAAGGTTTTCTTCACTTTGTCATTTATGTAGTCCCACAAGTTTTGAAACAATCCGGTGTCTTTTGCTTGAATAACCATCCCATCATACTGGAGCCAAGTTTTTACTGAAAGAAACAACAAACTAAGTTTCATAATATCACATAATATATCATTATTATTAAATGAAATAAAGATAATATATGACTGGTGCTTTTTTATATCATATGATACCAGACATTATTCTGATTTTCAATAGGAAAAGGCGAGGCTTGCAGCATGCTAGCAAAAGTCATTAACCATGTATACTATTCATACCACCTAAAAACATTTTAGTAAATAAGCAATACCCGCAAACATGTATCGATTTACAGGACAGCTGATATGCACATAAGACAGCATGATGACTTTTGAATTGATCCCGTTGTATTGTACATCAGACTTGTTGCATTGTATGGTAAGAATCCTAATTGATCATATTTTAACACACTTTAAACCCATGTGTTGACAAACTAAGCAAATCCTTATGTAAAACACACTTTTGACGTTTGAAATTATTCGGAAGGTGATACATGCGACACTAATGCTCATCACGACTGTAATGTGCTGTAAATTCTTCAAAATTGAGTTGATAATGGAAAAGTTAAAGCAACATTATATCTTTAAATGTGATAATGACCATTGAGGTAGGGAGATTTACACAGAAAATGCCGAGTCCTTATTATGTGCACTAGTGTTTCGTAAATTAAACACGCGATTCGTCGTTTCGCAATACATTGCAATAGTGCCAAGTGTTTTTAGAATCGATTAATATATTGCGAATATATATCTGAGTCAGAAATATCCAAGCTGTTGTATGACCAAGTTTGCTTTTACCCCTAAGTTTTACCTTGACCTTTGAGATATGAAGACGGATATTTCACAGGAAATAACGTCATTTTAGAGTTTAATTTTGTGGTAAGTTATTTTAAAATTGCATAATGAATGGCAAAATTACAATGCAAACAAGCTGTGTTATGGCCTTTTTGTTGTTTGATCACTTAAGTATATCATTTGATAAAGGGAGAAACGTTTGAAACGCGACTTGTTGTCTTATGATGAGCTACATTTGAACCCAATTATTTCTACATCCAAAAATAAACGGCAAATTTATTTTTAAGCTGTTTTTCACCAAATATGACTTTTGCCTTTATGTGTTACTATAGCTTTTGGGCTAGAGAGTGAGTCGGTTGTTACTAAATATTAAATAAACATTATTTCAAATTTTCATCAAGATTGAGTTACTGTGATACACATAGCCTCAACAATGGTAAGGTTTATTTTAAAAATATTTTACATGGTAACCTAGTAAATAGACGCACACGGCCCAGATTCGAAATAATCTTGCATACTGTCCAATTAATTATTCTAACCAAGTTCCATTAAGATTGAGTCATAAATGTACCTCTTGAGTGTTAACAATGTTTTTCTAGGATTTAACGTGGTGACCTAGTTTTTTTTATTGCAAGTAACTCATATTAAAAACAGGCCTAAATATTGTCCAGATAAACATTCTGACCATGTTGCTTCAAGATTGTATAAACATGTTCGGATAAAGAACGATTACAAGCTCAGTTGTAAGTTGAAGAAACACACCAAACACAACACAAAGGGCACCAGACACCGAATGACATAGGACGCCGAACATAGAATGATCACACTAGCTGACCTTGATCTTTATGTGCTAATGTAAGCTTTTACCAAAATAATGGGTAGCAGTGACGAATATGATCAGGTGCATGTGCATATTCAAACACTATGACGTTTTTTGAAAGGTGTGGGAAATAATGGCTGCAAGCAGCATCGTACACACAATGTATACTATAAAACGCTGTGTAACTATGTTGCAAACACAACGAAAATACCAGCTTCAAGAGGAGACATTAGTTATAAAGGTCGGTTTATCGTGTATGACATGCTGGTTATCTAGTGTATACATAATATTGTAAAGATGGCGATTGTTGAACTTGAAATGGTATTTGCGGGGCTTTTCTTAAAATTATGTCTAGCACTATTCACTCGTGTTAATAATGCATACTATTTGCTTGTTTCTTTATCAGAACACGTTGAAAATAGTCCTCATTCATCAACGCTTACGAATCATGACCCAGATAAGTCTGTGTTTACCTTCAAATGAAATTGAAACAAAAATGTCTCAAGTGGGCGTGACTTAAGAATCATCAAACATGGCTGAGTAGTATGATTGTCTCAAATGTAAGTGGGATTGTTTTATTTTACAGAGACTTGATATTACAAAAAATGGGCGGATTTTATGTGTGTTATCGGTAAATGACATAATAACATTTAACATATTGTTTCGGCGTCTCCAATATAGTTCTGCACTAGAGGCATAACATGTATTTTTATGTTAAGCTAATTACACCAAAATGGGTGATACTCGATGTTTCGTTTTTTAATATTTTATTATTTTATTAAAATATATTTAAAAGTATCCGTAGTTTAATTATTTGCTTTAGAGGTCATTGTATTTTTTAGTATTGTAATCGATTTATTTGAGACCTCTTCGTTTGATATACTGGACAAAGACATCTGTCAAAATGCGAAATAAAAATATAGGGGTAGTTTCCATTTTCGGTGGACACATTGATCATCACGCTTTAGATGAGATGTATGTTCGTTAATTGTTTTACACAAGTCTTGGACATCATGATAAAAATAAAAGTATAGAGAGAGAGAGCTTAAATCTGCAAATATCCCAAACATTGATTATGGGTTTGTGTCTTTGGTAGAGTCGTTGGTAATAAGTAATATAACTTTGAACGAATTGACTTTTCTTTAATTCGTGCTATTGGCTTAAAATACAAACGATTTGCTTACCCACATATAATAAATGATGCACAGAAATGTAAAAATAGAAACCTATTGAGATTCTTTTCTTTTGATAAAGACAATTGAAAGTAAAGAAGCAATGGAAAGTTATGCCGGCCCTGAATGATTGACTGGCAATGCTGAACAGATCAAGACGGCGCCACTAACATGTTCATACTTTATATAACAAGTTAAGTTGCCCATAAATATGAAGGAGTAGTAAGTGAACGACTTTGCTGTCAAAAAATATTGTCAGTATAGGCTTTTGGAATACGAAAAGAAGAATCAGAGTCCAAAGATCTAGATGGCAACAAATGCAAATGTGTGTCAACGTTGAAATAAATCGCGCATTTTCACGATCACAGACTGTCAATAACCGTGCTTAAAATATATGCAAACGAGTATTTATAACATAAAAGAACCTTAATACCTTTCTGTCCCTTAGGTGGCAGCAATTTTCTGCTGTCTGTGTTGCTCTTTGTTTTTTGGATGTAATATTCCTCGTACACGTACTTATCAGTGCCAGCAACACAGTATTTGTATTGAAATCCTTTTGTCAAATGCGTTTCATGCACTTGTCTTACACATGTATATTCGACAAATTTATCAAATTCTCTGTAAAACAATACGAACGGCTATTTAATGTGATACCACCCTATACTGTTGCAGAGGTCTTATGCATATATAAAACAAGTTTAAGATGAGTTGCTAAGAGTGATTGTATGATCTGATCTTGGGCAACTCTAGGCTTCTCATGAAAATCTGTATTAAGTTAATGTTGATAAACGTAATTGGTCATGGCACTGAACTAGAACTTGTCACTAAATGCTGTCGATAAGAATTTAACCTGGCTTTGGTTCTTAACAACGTATACGCATAGAAACTGCGTTTATTTACATTCAACAACAAGCTCTCGATCAATTATGTATGGTCATTTACTAACAACTTTAAATGCCATTCATATGTTTTATTTTGCTCGAGGCTGAACAAAAATGCTCCTTTCAGAGACTATTCAATACTTTATCTCTTTATCAACTGATCGAGTGACACACATTGGTTATTTCTCAAATCCAACCTCGAAAAACTACATTTCGTGAGCATACGACTGATAAGTGTTAAATGTGAAGTGTAGTTTACCTTCCTTTACTAGCTTCGTGTGAAAACGATTTCCAATCGTCCAATTCAAAAACCAGAACAACTTTCCCTCCTTTTGCCAACAACTTCTTTGAAACCAGTGCATGGAAAATGAAGTTGACAAAGTCCCTATAGAAACGCAAAATAAATGGAACATATGAAAGTGTTAACAGTGAACTAAGCCAAAATTGCTGTTTTAATATATCATACCATGCATCAGAAAGGTTAGTGTGCATTACGTTTTTTTTATAACTTTCTAAATATTGTCATATAAAATTGACAATTAAACAGCATAAAAGCACTAAATGTGGTAAGACAAGTACGAAAGATACAAACAATAAGTCATCAACTAAAATTATATTGTTTATTTATGTTTTCAAACGTTTAAAAACACAGTTGTATGACTTAAATGAGAGAACCGGACAACAATTTATTAAATAAATAATAGTATTATTCTATCATAGTTTTTGTCAAATAATTGACGGTCAGGAATACGCGTCCGTAGCAAGTAAACAATGTCATCATAAGAGCGAAGCAAAAGTGATTGTATAGCAACTATTTATACTCCTGACCGTGGGTTATTCGACAACAAATTATGACAATATACTGTTTCAATTTTAGCATGACTGTATTTAAAACAATATTTCATGAGAATTATATGTATCTACATTTTATTAATCTTTATACAACGTAGATTCACCCGCGTTAATGACTTCATCTTATCATAACAGACATTATGGAGGCACTGTCATTCATTAAAATGGAGCGAATGACGTAATATGTATAAGTGAAATTCAAAGATCCAATTATTGTTGAAACTTTTTTTCAAAACTATTAGCCTCTGGCAATAATAGTTGCTGTATATTCCAACGTTCTCTCTTTGTCTATATGAATTATTCGACGTGTCGTATGAAAATTGTTAACATTTAGTTATTATTTATAAATAAATCACGACAAACAAGCACCATTACCTTGCATTTTCCTTTTGCAGCATGTGTTGTTGAGTCTGCTGTTAAAATAATAACAATATAGTAAAATTAATTTAAAGAAATTGATACATTTCAGCCAAAGTAAGAGTTAATGATGTTGGTAATGATGATTTTAACAAACTTGTTATGGAAAAAATCATTTATATTTGAAACAGAATTATCGGCAGTGAATATTAATTTATCTCTACAAAAATCAAGTCGGCAAAAAAATGGTATATTGTCGCTTGGAAAGGTCACTTCATATGGAAAATCCGTATACACTGCCCATATTAATAATTATTATTTTCATAAAATATTAGTACCGGATAAACAGGTTCATTGGTTATGGGTTTCCGGGATTTATCAGTGTCCGTTTTGCTGTTTTGATAAGACGTTTTCTTCCTTTGCGGCACCGAATCTTTATCATTAAGATTGTTTGTGGTTTGTGATGAAGGAAGAGGCGTCTGTGTAAGTGTTTTATCATTTTCAATGAAAAAGGATGCCACGCTTGTCTGTTCACTTTGGACTGCCCCCGTATCAACATCAGTACTCTTGAATGATGGCTCTATTGTGTCTGACATCATCACAAAAGCGTGTTTTAATTTTCTCTTTTCTTTGGAACCCGCAGGGTTGTTTTTGTTTTTTGTGTGCACTTTTTGTTTTGCCTGTAGACTTGAATTCGAACCAATGTCTTCGTGTTTATTGTTTTTATCAATAGCTTGTTCACGAAAATACAACTCATCAAAATCCGTTCGAAACACATCATCATCCGAATTTGTACTGCCACTTATCTCGGCAAAACCAGTAGCAGCAGTCTCCTCATCTAAGTACAACTTTTGCTTGCCGTGTGTACTGTCTATCCAAATACTGCTTTTTGACGCATTAGTTGTCTGAGAAGAGTTCAAAACATGTGTTGGCGATCTTCTGTGGTGTGTGTCATTTATTTCCGGTGCATCAACACTGCCATATGTGCCTCCAGAAGCTGATTGTTAAAACAATGGTATTCATAGCTTATCTTGTTTTAAGACTTCATACATGTGTATATATGACATGTTTTGCAATCAAGAACGGACAAATTTTATTGAAAATAACGATGAATTCAATAGCTAGATTGTGTTGTTTTTTTTCTTGAAATGTCCGATATAAAGAGAGTTTCCCAAGCCGTATTAAGTCAAATATTTAAAAATTAAAATTGATATGATGTATTTAATAAGATGAATTGCATATTTTATGTTAAGGTCTTGCCACTTATTTTGTCTCCAAAAAATTATAATGGATATGATATAACAATCTTTTTCTTATCTTATGCATTTGAATAAATGAAAATGGTATTTCAAGTTTAATGAGAAAGTTGAGGATTTCTGCCTTTTACTTGTATGAGAACTTTTACCTGTAACTTACGACCTTGATTGCTAAATGTTATATAATCTTATTACATGAATTATCCGGACTTAGTAATGAATTTATACATCCATTATTGGCCAGGTTGAAGTTAAAGAGCAACAACTTTTTGAATAACGAAACGTACACCAAGCATTGGCCTAAATCGATCTAGCACTGAAATTCATTACTTAAGATTTGGTTCATACGTATAAATGACCAAAATATTTAGTTACCAACGCTAGGTAGACTGGTAGTATTCACTTCCGTTTCTCTGTTGCTAGAATTGTCAGCATATTCTTTTGACATTAGTGGCCGAGCAGATGATTCAACAACGTCTGCTTGAGAAGCTGCTGTTAGTATGGAATGTGTTCCCTGATCTTTTGAGTTCGATTCCTGTACTTGAACATCACTTTTTGTCTTATCGTCCCTGATAAGAAGAGGATTTTCCGATAAGACAACATGTGTGCTGATTTCATTATGTATCTGCGTCTGTATAACGGTATCACGCTTTTCTACTTTAAAATCCCCTGGTTGATTGCGCTGTTGCGTAGTTGTAGTACTTTGCTGGTTGTCTTCTGTTTGATTCCCCAATTTTTCCTCTGCATTTTTCTCCAACAGAGAAGCTTGTTTTTGATCTTGCTGATCATCGGGAGTTTTCTTACTTGTTACCATATCAGACTGTACACCTGCTGCTTGGTCATCTTCCATGTGCGTAGTTGTGTCCGATAAAGAGTTTGTACCATTAATGACAATCGAAAAAAGTACTTGTAACAACAAATTTTATAAAAAGGTGCTGTTTGAAATAGTTTTTGTTAGCTGCTGAGCAAGTAAATATTGCCAGATGTATGTAAACCTAATGAAACGTGATTATTCTTACAATACAAAGTAAGCATAACGTTTAATCAAATATGTACTTTTCGATGCTAATTGTTCCACACTGATCATGTCAGATCGAAACGTAGCATCTATAAAATATATATTTTCATTACCTTTGTCAGTCGTATGATACTAAATGAAACCAGGCGAAACGAAAAGTAACGCACCTTGGTGTATAAACATACATTAGATAACCAACGTTTTGTGAAACAGGGCCCTGTATGGTAATTGTATATTACAGATGGATGCTGATAGGGTTTGAAGAAAGTAATACAAATGGAAAAATGTGCGTTACCTATTGACACAGTCTTTAAGCACACCATGCACATCTTCGCAGTAACGGGACAGTTTGCGCCACATTTTTGGCAGCTCCCAATCAGAAACTCATTCGGGTCAACTTTTCTCCCACATTCAGAACAGAACTTTTGATTTGATTTGATGGCTGCGCCGCATGTTTTACCTTCGTCGTCTTCGCCATCACAGTTTATGAACTCTGCTTTTCGTAGCTCAAATTTTGTGCCACATTCGAAGCAGAATTTTCCCTGACTTTGCTCCGTCCCACATTTGGGACACTTCATGTCTTGAAATGGTGTATGTTACATCTCAGTCTGCAAAACATATTTAGCCATACCATTTGGGACAAAAAAATCATGTTCAAGAGCGCGTGTGCTATAGGTCAGCATTAATAGTAGTATTAACCTTTTCTTTACTTTTTATGGTTTCCTATTATAAATGTCAAAATACTTTTTAATTCAAATTTAATTTAGATTAATGTTTGTTATGTTTTAAAGATGTCGGGCATGTAAGACATGATATTCGGACTTATTTCTGCGCAAATTTCTAATGTTTATTTTTTAGAATTAAATAAAAACCAATAATACCTGACGTATTACATGTTTCACGAATGCGTTGAGCGCGGGTAATTCAAACTCAAAACAGCTGTACACTGGTCAGTAAGATATTATGCGATAATGAAATTTGCAATTCAAAAATAGATTGAGACACAAGGACACACACACACACACACACACACACACACACATATATATATATATATATATATATATATAATGATCTACTTGCTTTATTTATAGTGTGTATATCGTTATGTCACCAATATTCGCGATGTACTTTCGATTTCACATCGCGAAATGTAATTACCGAATATACTGAAAATATGAATTTTTTTTAGTCAAGTAATATAACAGTCGTGATATTTTAATCAATATAAACTAATAATTGTAAAATATACGGTATTCTAGAACTTTTCTTTTTTTGTTAACGGTCCCTTTAAACATGTTCTTTGTTCAAGTGTAAATGCAGCGACAAAGCATTTAAAATACGTATTTAAATGTAAATATATACCAACTAGAATCTGACGCAGTACATTCCGTAGTGTACTATTCATATAACGTTACTAACTAAAATCTTAAACGTGTTCGTTTGTTCTAAAGACTGATGCGGTGTTAAAAAGTATTTCACTCATATACCCTTAACATAAGCAAACTTGATTTATCAAAGCGATTGCGTGAAAAACGTGCTACACTGCATTTCATGAAAATTTAAACATCGCTTTTAAACTACGTTATGTGTACGCAGCTAATTTACCTTCTGTTCTACGCCTATGTTCGGAGTTATATTTCCCAACACAGTGAGTTATATATAGCAATCGAAAAACGAAACAACAAGTTCTAATAATGTCCTTGGCTGATTATATGCCTATCACTGTGTCACAACATGCGATATGGTTTTGTGATAGCGATGCATATCAGTATAAGAAGGATTTAGTTACACAGTATAAACTCTTAAATACAGAACATGTTGACTTTTCGAAAGAAAATGTCCCCTATCTCGTTTCATGCGTATATTAATTTATTACAAACATCAATCAATATAAATATATTTATAACTAGCTACGTATTGTAGATAGACCTACGTATCTTAAAACGATTATGTCAATCTCCACGCAGAGTTGTCGTTCCTTGCTCTCACATACAACTCTGCGAAAGGCTCAGCATGCCATATTGCCCAAAAACTGGGCAAAACCGAACACACACATTAAAATTATATTTGATTTGGACTGTTTAGGATCAAAGGCGTATAATAATGAAATAGGCATTTTAAATTTACGATACATCGTGCAAAAACGTGCGAGTTTTAATGCAACTCTTTGGAACTATTGTATTGCCCATTTACGCAGATCGAATCATTCCACGCACTTAACAAATGTAAACAACTGGACATAATTTTTATTGAGTGACAGTAGGCATTGCTTCGACGTATGTATGTATGTAGATTTGTTAACATAAAAAACATATCAATTTTATAATAATTAATTAATACTTGTATAAGATATTATGGTATGAGATGGTTTTCTTTAATGTAGTGAATGTAATGTAACCGTCGTGCAAGAGATTGTATAGTATACTGTAACCTCCATGATGAACGCTTGGAATGATCATGACATGAATGAGACGCTTTCATAAAAATAGTCCGTTCTGAGCCCATCACAGAGGTGAATGTAATGTAACCGTCGTGCAAGAGATTGCGATTCAATCTCTTGCACGACGGTTACATTACATTCACCTCTGTGTCAATTACTTGCATTTAATGAAGTTTTAATCTACGTTGAGTTGATTACGATTCCAATTGTGACGCGTAATTGCGGATCTACAGAAAATACGATGATAAAGTGTGCAGCATTTTTTATGCAATGCTCGTCCTGAAAAGGGGAAGAAAGGATTCTTCAGCTTCCAAAGGACGAATGTATAAATGATTAGAACAATTCTAATACAAATATGAAATATAATAGAATTGATAAAGCCATTGTCAACATATAGAGAATACTAGGTTAGCGTTGAATACAGAGATGTTAATGTTGCGAGGCTTAGAACGCCGGGAGCGCGAGCCTTGGCGTGACTTTAAATTATGAACGGAGTCATGTGCAGCCTATTTTGGCGTATTACGCGTCATTTTGCCTGTAAGTGGGTATGCACCTTAAAGGGCCCTTTTTGGACGAACAAGAGTTATCTCCCGGAAGCAACCTAGTGAACGGTGACCAGCCGTCCACTGCCTATCGGACTGCGTATTAGGCGTCATTTTGCCTGTAAGAGGCTATGCCCCTTACAGGGCCCCTTTCGAACGAACAAGAATTATCTCCCGGAAGCACTTAGTGCATGGTGACCAGCCGTCGACTGCCTATCGGACTTATCTAGTTTCGGTCGGGATTTTTAATTAGGGTCGTTCGTGCATGCAGCCTATATAGCCTTTTTCTCGTGCGCACCATTGTCCAGTGAGCGTGTATGCCAATTTAAGGGCCCCTTTTGGACATACAAGAGTTATCCCCCGGAAGCGACCAAGTCGAATGCTGGTTGGGCTGACCTAGTTTTGACTGGGACTTTTAATTTGGGTTAGAGTCCCATACAGCGTATTTAGCGTATGGTTTTACTGGTATGCGCCATTTTCCAGTGAGTAGTATGCACGTTTAAAGTCCCCTTTCAGACAAACAAGAATTATCCCTCGTAAGCGACCTAGTGCATGCTCACCTCCTGACGACTGCCTGTCGGGCTCACCTAGTTTCGGCTGGGACTTTTACTTAGGGTCGGAGTCAAATGCAGCCTATTTAGCGTTTTACTGGTATGCGTCATTTTCCAGTGGGTATTCACCTTTAAGGCCCCCTTTCGGACAAACAAGAGTTATTCCCCTGAAGCGACCGATTGCACGCTGATATCCCTCGGCTACCTGTCGGGCTGACCATGTGTCGGCCCGGGGTTTTTAATAAGGGTCGGCTTGAGGGGGGAATGCGTACGCACAGCCTATTAAGTAAATTATGCGCTATATCCACGGCGAATAGGTATGAAAGTTTACCGGCAAATTTCGGACAAAAACAAAGAGTTATCCCCCGGAAGCGACATATTGAAAGCAGATCTCAAGTCGGCTGGCTGTCGGGCTGACCTAGTTTCTGCCCGTGGTTTTTATTTTGGTCGGCATCAGGAGGACGTAACTACAGCCTATTAAGCGTTTCATGCGCTATATCCACAGTTTGAGTATGTACCTTTATGGGCCCCTGTCGATTAACACGAGTTATCCCCGGGAAGCTACCTAATGTACGCTGATCTCCTGTTGGCTGCCCGCCGGACTGTTCTAGTTTTGGCCTGGGATTTTCTTTCGTGTCGACGTCATGGTGACGTATTATTAAGCGTATTGTGCACTATATATCTTCGGCGAGTGGAATGCACCTTTAAGAGCCCCTTTCCGATAAACAAGAGTTATCTCACGAAAGCGTCCTAGTGCAGGCTAATCTCCTGTCGGCTCCCTATCGAGCTGATCTAATTTCGGTCTGGGGTTTTATTTGACCAGTCGCCAAATTATCGATCGCTCCGCCCACATAGTCACGTGGTCTAGTGATTAGAAAATTCCGACAAGCAGATCGCAATTATAGCGGATTACGTGAGGGAAATTCTATATTTGTAACGATGTATCATGCTATTTTCTATAATATCAATTATTAAAGCCGCACACTAAACTAAACTGCTTTGTAAAACGTTAATACAATCATAAAATATTTTAGAGAGAAATGGCGTAATCAAAATAAATGAGTTAACGGCAGACTGACTATCAGAAACGTTTCTTATATATATTATATAGGGAGTTGATGAAAAATCCGTTGTAAAAATGAGCATTTATTTCATATTGATTTTGAACTTGTATTCAACCGTCTGACAGTGAACCCGGTGGCTATTCATATATAATTTTGAAAATATTTTTATTACATGCAAATGACATATCCATATCATGATGGGTTTTTTGTTTATTAAAAATGTTTAGATCTATGTTTTATTGCGTTATTTTTAAAAAGACACCGAATTTTTTATTACGGTATAAATTAAATTTTGATTGTAACCATAATTTAATACGGGCCTAATTTCGTGGTTTCATTAACAGATAGTCTAATATGCATTTTATTTCATTTATGTTTCATGCGAACCTGTTACATTTCACTATCAAAAAATAAAATGTTGGTATTACGGTGCTGTTCACGAACATTCGAATTGAATACATTTAGCATATTATGCATTTGCTTATTTATAACAAGATGGCCCTTATATGTTAATTGCAATTTTCACATTTCTCACCGTATCAATATATGTTGTATTAGAAATGTTGTTGTTTTATTATAAGCCGTACATTTTTACACTTGAAGTCGCTTTAAGCTGGCTAAGCCGCGTTGAAATCACCTTTTTGTTGTTTTTACTTTAGTTAAAACAATATTTAAGTTAACAATTTATAATGATTTCCCTTGTTTATGATCCACAGAAAATAAATATATAATTGGAAATCATTTAAGTAATTAAATAGTTTTCTTTTCTTGTGTACAGTACCTAACAATGCCTTAATGTTCCTTCATTCTGAGATCCACGCAACATACTGTTATTTATTAATCATCGACAATTACGCTGACATTAATAAGCACGTGTGGCAATTATTATGTTGCCCAAACTGCTTAATAATATAATAATATTGTGCATCAAACGGTATAACACGTTTTAATAGAACACACACCTGGTGTGGTTAAACTATTTATTGTGTTTGTTTTCTCATTACTCGTTCATATGTTCAAGAAATAAAGATAAAATAATAACCTTTTATAAAGTGTGTATAGAACATACAATTTTGAATAATTGACATGACGCCTTATCTATGATCGCTCCGCCCACTAGGATTGATCCACCAATCAGCGATCGATTAATCGGGCGCACTCGTTAGCAACGACCTGTCCGCCATTTTCTAGACAAGCTACATGTTTAGGTTCACTTTTACTCCAACGAGTTTCTTTTGTTTTCCTCTTTAAAAAAACGATTAAAAATGGTTAAACGGTGTCAATGGGGATTATGTAACTCGGACAATCGATATCCTGAAAGATTAGTTGGTGACATTTAATTTATATCGTTTCCAAAGCCGAAAAGAGATATTGAGAAGTGTAAGAGATGTATAAATACATGCGGTCGTCACCGCGAACAACTGAACGTCAACACTGTCAAAGACAATTATAATACATTTTTATCGGATATACTAGCAGATTTAAATAGTTTATGTTATCGATCTGATTATCACATAATATTTCACCTTTTTTAAATAGTTTTATCAGTTACTAGGTCAGAAGCGAGGTTTATCTGCATTACTTAAAGAGAAATAAAACCCAGCATGAAGTCTAATCCATGCTGTGTTTTATTACTCTGATAGTAATGCACTTAATTGACATCATACATGTTATTTGAAGGTGACAGGTGATATATTATCTTATTAACGGTATCCACACATTTGCACTCATGTGGTGTCACCAATAAACGCTTTTAATCCACACTAGGAGCTCGAATGCCTAGATCTCATTTTTAAACGAGTTTCGTTTATTTTGTTCGGATTAAAAAACGGAAATGAAATATGGCAAAAACGGTGTAAAAAGGGTTAATGCAACTCTGACATTTGGTATCCAGAAAGATAAGTTAGATGAATTAAATTTATACCATTTCCAACGCGGCAATGCGGTCTTGACAAAAGCGAGTGGAAGCTTCAAGAATTACCGAGATCCCCTTTATAGAACATTAATTTATTTCACAAACTTGAAATGTCATATAAGCAATAACTAAGCATTATTAAGTATGTATTATGTCACGTGTGCATGTAAAATAATTGAGCATTTTGGAACCCAATTCGTGTAACTTTACGAAATCCCCGTTAAAAATCGCGTTTCTGTGTGTGTCAGAAACAAGTGAAAACCATTTTGTTATTATTTTAATAAAGACGTATCGATAAATGCTATTGTAAAAGAGTTATTATTACTGATATTAGTTAACCAATAAATGCGGTAACTTCGATGAAGTCGGTACCTGCGCGAGCGTCTGATATTGGTAGCCTTATTAATTTATAATAGCCTGACCGTATTCCATTTCGTACAACGCTAATTTTATATCAGACAATGTCCAAACTTACTGTGTTGTTTTTGCGCTTTAAATTATAGTGATTAATAAATGTCCCATAAGCAATGTTTAATATGATTAATATCACTTTTATACGCAATAACATGTGGGATTGAGGTACCCACCCGGCGTCAGAAAGCGCGTAAAACTTCACCGAATTCCCAGTTATAAAGCGCTATTTCGTGTCAAAGACACGGGTAGGGGGAAATGTTCGGTAATAATTTTGTTAATAACACGGGTAAATACCGGTGAAGTGTTAATTTATTGCAAATTCCACCATTACACGTAATAACGGGTTCGATTTCGGTAAGCTCGCAAGCGTTTGAGAGCGTGTTTAATGTACCTATTTAACAAGCTTATTAATAACTTTGAGCATAAATCCTATTAAGTTTTTTTAAACCTTTAAGCAGCATATGTATCACTTATATAAAATACGATACCGTCTACAGCATATTTAGATGCTTAATAATGTTATTAAGCATAATTATAATGTAATACATATGATAAACAGAAAGTCGTTTTAGCCTCTTGAGAAAGTTTAATGAATAGGTTAAAACCTACAAACAAACGCATATTAGCAAGCGTATAGAATATAATAAAATATATAGCTTATACACCACATCTAGCCTGTTTATCAGCCTATTTAACATAATGACTATACATAGCATGTACACTAAATAGTAATTAAATAGTGCATATTAAGCATTTTATTAATAAGGTTGAAACGTACAGCATATTTTGCATATTTACCTATTCAGCAGCTTAATAAGAAAGTTGAAAATAGAATAAATAATACAGCCTTTTTGCACATTTAGCTTATTTAAAATATTATGCATTATTAAATCTAACATCAGTTTATTTATTGCTATATATATGTATATATGCTTAAAATCATACAAAAATCGTAAGTTTAAATAAAGATAAATACAGTTTTAGGAAAAGGCACATACACGTATGAACTAACTTAAAAAATAGTCTCCTTCGGCTATAAATGTTTATAGGGTTAGCTAATTAATATATCCGCAACTATTAAAGTTAAAATCACGAACTTTATGTAAGGCTATAGATTCTTATATAACCTTTAATATGATAATTAAATCCGAAGTTTTAATAAAGAAATAATAAAGTTCGTGACAAATGCGTACTAAAAAGTTGTACTTGTAAAAACGTGTACTCGGCCTTGAATATTACCAATTGTCGGTTTCATATTGCTTCAGAGACACATTTTTTTTGTTAATCTATTATGTATAAGTTTATATCTTTTTTGTTTAGTAAAAAAATAGCAAATGTTAGAACTTTGTTGCGCGTGTTTTTAGTTCTATTACGCGATGTCATAAATGTATGTATATTGGAATACACGCTGAAAAACGCGTGATAACGACAGATAACAGAGTGCGGCGGGTGAGATAACACGAGACCTCCAGGAGTTTTCCATTGATGTTACCATTCTATTTGGTAAATAGATAGATAGATGGACACATCTGGAGCGGCAGCGGAAGCGTGTTGTCGTTAATGTTTATTGATATCAATGATAAGAACAAAGACAGGGCGGAATAACGATCAGCGGGGTGCATCCAAATTGGGAACCGTCGCTACAAACTGATATTTATTGCTAGCTGGATCACAAAAAACGACAATAAGATATTACGTAATAAAGAAATTTACACAAAAATACTTTAAAATGCAAAGTACAGTACTTTAAAATGCTTGAAATTATAATTACTTTTACCAACTAAAAGATCGATTTAAAATAATATAATATTTTGATGGTACAACTTAATTGATTGATAACAAATAGTGAGCACAATTCTGCAATGAAATCTTCTATTTTTAAAAATAATTAAATGCTAATTAGGTATTGCTTCTCTATTGATTTTATCTGAGTAAAATTGGCACATATAAGTATAATCACTATACTACAAGTAGTTTTATCCTTAATGAAATGATAACATTCACTTACGGAAGAAAGGTTTTATCGGCATCTCGTAAATTTGTAAACCTGGACATTTAGATAGCAGTTTTTTTTTAATATACACCATTAAGCATTTTGCATGGTATCGATACGTGAATAAAAATGCATTATACACCAGCCACACATTTGAAACTGCACAAGATTTCGCAACATTTAGGTCGTGCAGACGTTGCCATATAATGCATAGATTGTCGTCTGTCATTTAAAATGAAGTTACCTCATTAAGCATCAACATTATTATTTACTGTTAGTTTTGTCGACAGATCACCGTAACAGACGATCGCCTGGTTGAACTAAATTCATTACACCGTGCGGTAGTCTTATTTATTACCGAATAATCATTATTATCCCTGATTCTGCGAGGTTAGAACACCATTTAACAACCAAATATCTGAAGAGGAACATCGATCATTATCACATTCAATTAAATATATATGTGTTAAGGCGTGCCAGTGTGCATAATGTTGCACTTATAACAATAGCAACGCAAAAATAATAGTAAATAAATTCCGAGGGCAAGCATTCATCCGCGAAGAAATAATAGTAAACGAGTATCCGGGAGTTGGCACGCCACGCATGCGCGTATTGGGAATGGTTACATTAAACCTACGGGAGGAACCAGATGTGTTTGTTAATATGCGTAATATACCATCATACTACTATAAAATTGACATCTTACAACAAGTCAATAAGTATTTTATTACAAAGAATTTCACGTGGAATCAAGCAAGTCAAAGAGGAATCAGATAATGTACAAACACTTCAATTTTTCATTCAGCAAACACATACTGCTAATAACTATTATTTTGAATCAATTCGAGTATGGCACACGAATTGAACATTTATTTAACAAACACACACTTCTAACAACTTATAATAGGAATCATTACGAATAGGTACACACACACACACACATGTACCATTTTCTTTCAGCAGACACACTCTAATAAAATTATAAATTTGAATCAATGCGATAAAGTCATGCGAATTTACCATTTTTAATTAAAGGGACTTTTTTGGCAGATTTTGCCATGTATTAAAGTTTGTCATTAAATGCTTAATATTGACAATGGTAAACATTTGATCTAAAAAGCTTCAGTAAAACAATAAGAATAAAATTAAAGAAATACAAATACAAATACATAGCCTTTATAAAGCGCAAAATTTATTTACATATTCTATTGCGCTTCACAATTACATATACGGCATTAAGACCAAAACTTGTTAACAATATACATTTATGTTCAATAACGTTAAAACAATCAGAATTTACTATTTTAATTAGTAAAAATGCAGACTTCATACTAACCATACAAGTACACTCATTGTTTGTAAATTTGTCCAAAGAGATGTGTGTTCAGCCTTGATCTAAAACTGGCTTCAGATTGACAAGCCTTAAGATACTCGGGTAGATTGTTCCACCATTTTGGACCGACGGCGACAATAGCTCTGTAAGCTAACTTTGTTAGTCGTCTAGGGATGTAGAATTTTGTAGAATAGAAAGAAAAATACTAATACTTAACAGAGCTAAAAACACTGACCCCTGGAGTAAAAGTCTATCGCTTAGACCTCTCGGCCATCCGTACACATCCATTGAGTTATGTATATGATACTTTATATAAAACAATCTTCGTAGTGTCACAAAATATAACAGCAGAACTTTCCAAATTATTCAATCATTTTCGCGTTAAAGCTTTTTAAAGCGTCAAAAGATGCATAAAATGGATATGTTAGAGCATGGTAAATGTTCAGTACTACTGTTTCCTCACACATATCATAGCTACAACGAAAATGTGCGAATCTGAAAAACTTTCTTTTCAATTTTGTCAATTTACCAAAACATGAAAAGGTCCCTTTAACAAACACACACCATTTATAACTATTTATTAGAATCGATTCGATAAGTTACACACGAATTAAGCATTCCCATTTAGCAAACACCCACTGCTTATAACAATTAATTTGAATAAATTTGCTTGAGTACAGGCTATTATAATGTTTTCATATAACATATACTCATTACTTATTATTATTAATTTGATTCATTTCGATTTAGCATACACGAATTAAGCATTTTCATTTAACGAACACAAACTGTTTATAACTATAAGTTGAATCGACAGTGTTTTTATATATTTAAAGAATCATTACAGCGTATGGAAAGAAAAACATATAATAAATAGATGCATTCACATGTAAATCGTGAAATTTAATGAATGTCACACATATTGTTTTACACAAATACATAAACTAAATATAAGACGATCCAAACAGTAATTCATTGCGGCTTTGGATTGTTTATATTACTGCCAAAGTCATTTAAAATATAAAATAAACACTAACGATGCAATACACGACAATACACGACAATACACGACTTGATAACGATAAACATTGTTTATAATGTCATGTGGAGACAGCAGTAATATACAGTAATATACATGCATGTATTTTAAAGATATATTAAGATACTGCCATATTGTAGAAAACATTAAAGTACATGAAAACGAGAGTAGTGTATTTCGCCAACAAATATATATTTAGACACAAGAAAAAAGAACAGCCAACACTACGGCAACAAATATATATTTAAACACAACAAAAAGAACAGCCATGTATGTGTTTCCCAATAAAATGATTAACGACAGAAAAAGCAATGTTAAACATGGTTATAATATGTAACAGGCATACAAGTCATACATGAACCACAGAACATGAAAAATTCATAGACAATTAATGAAAATCATGAAAATAATAGTAAGTACTAAAGAAACCATAAAACCCTATCACACTAATGTTAGTCTAACAAACAAATATTGTTGTCCGCGTTTCATAGTGAAATTATGCTTATTAGATATGTGAAACGATGTATGACAGTGCTTTTGTTGTCATTGCTCAATGCACGTGCATCGTGTTTTACAAATCATATCATACAATAACTATATCTAATAATAGTAATTTGATGAACACAATTCGCTTAATTAAGATATCTATAAAGTATTTTTACACTTTTTGAAACATTCACAATATAAATATGGAAATAATTAATCTTAATTTAATATAATGGCATAATCATATACAGTCCAACCTGTCAATAAAGACCACTCAAGGGATTTGGTCGTTGTGGTCTTTGTTCACAGGTGGTCTTTATTTGTAGGGTCGATCGAAACTTTGCAAAATGTGCTTTCAGTTTTTTAACAGGTACCTTATCTATGACTGTGCTCTATTGTTTCCTTTATGTTTTTATTAGCCTTAAAGTCCAAATATCCTAACTCACACGCAAACTTCAAGGCTTTCTCCTGGATCATAGGTCCAGACACAGGCAAGAGCCTTGCACTTGCGTCAACAAACCACTTATGCACTAAGTCATTCACTGACGCAAATTCCGACTCACGCTTAGGGCGTTTACTTTCACAGTTTACGTTCTCCTCGAATTCGTCCATAATCTCATGTTTACGCTTTAAAATGCTCTGAATTTGAGTTTTTCCTACACCAAGATCACTAGCCAATCGTCTACAACTGTGTCGTGTACCTAACAGACTAATGACCTTAACGCGTTTTTCCAACGTCAAGAACTTACGCTTGGAAGCCATGATGGCTAACTTGAACTGACAATTTACTTTTCTATAATCTATGAACGTCTTATTACGGATAAATTTAAGAAGAGAATGACTATCAAAATGTTTGTCTTTAATAGGCATCGTTAATGACATGAAATCGTTAATTTCCTTAATTTAATGAGTTTATGAAAGCCCCAAATTTGTCTTTGATATTTTCGGCAATTAGTGCATTAATCGCGAGTTACTTAAATACAAAGGCAAATTTTTACACTTTTGACAAACTGTCAAATGCATAAAAGAAGCAGGCGACTACCAATTAGCAATGCATGTTAAATAAACAAACAACTGCTATCGAGTGCAATAAACTGTCACTTGCCAATATCTCCATAGCGACCGACGAGTCCACTGGTAAGATGTGTATCACGTGACTACGCAGCGTCCTGGCGGCCATTTTGATTTTTGAAAGTTGCGAAATCGTTGATTTTTATGATTGTAGTGGTCGTTGTAAGCTATCAAAATGGAGATTTGGGAATGTAAAAGGGTGGTCGTTGGTCTTTGTTCACAGGTGGGCTTTATTCGCAGGTTCAATATATAGTGAAATCGTTCGGGAGGAAATCGGTGTGGTCGTTATTGACTGTTGGTCGCTATTAACAGGCGGTCGCTCGGGCAGGTTGGACTGTTAACAAACCTTCGCCATAAAATACAATAAACGAAATAAAAAATAGTATCGAGTCATGCACAATAGTGTTTCCTTTTTTATCGGAACTTCCAAGACTCTTTGGTTTAAGCAATTTTAACATACTTGTATTATGTTTCCATACTGGAAAAATGTCCTTTTGTATTTCTGTTATGCGTTTCCAACAAAACATTACATACAACTGTCTTACACTTATAGTGTGCAATTATTCAGCTATGTAACAATTCCTTTTATTTTACAAAATGAAAACATTCTTTTCACTTTACACTTAGTATGTAAAGTTTTACTACCTGGTTACATAAATACATATTTTCCCTTGCTCTGCTATGTTTTTTAATATCCAACAAAAATATAATATTCCTGGTCACTTATGTGTATATAAACAAATTATATGTTCATAAAGTAGAGTATACTATCCATAAAATACTCTACAAAATATGTTGTTGTTGAATATTCGAAGTTAAAAAACAATGCAGCAAAATATATTAGAATTATTAATCAGCATTACATTATGTGCATAATGTTAACGTATTTGTTACTCTTGTATGATCAAACAAGATATATTTCCCACTTTCCCACGTTGCTATGCTCAATGCTTTGCATGTTATTGATTGTTATTATAAAGATACGTTTGTCATAAAGATATGTTTAGATGTGTTGAAGATAAACCATAAATGCAACTTTATTTCCTCTGTTCATATCTGGTGGCAGTATACAATCGTATGTTTCGTTTGTTGAATGTATTTTTGCAGCCTTTAAATACAATATGATGGGAAAAAAACAACGTATTATCCCACTTTTGAAAAATAGGGGTTTATGTTTAAATGATTATTTACCTTCATTTAATCATTTCAGTTGCAAGATTTTTCATTAAACGTATCTCGTAAGTCTATAACTATTTATAAGAACACGTCATCAAGAAATCAAAATGTACAAATTAATATTTAACTATAATATTGAAGCAGGATATGTAATAACAAATATGTGTACACACGCGTTTTCATACACACGATTCCTCCAAAAAATGTGCCATGTTTACGATGAGTTTCAAATTAAGTCTAAACAGCGTGTGCAATACGCACGATGCTTTCACACACATATTAACTAACGTCTCTTGCTTCCCAGTTTCTTGGTTAATGTCTTGTAAGCCAGCACCCATGCCTTTGCTCCATGTTTGTACAATATTTTGTTTGGAAAGTCCTCCAAGGTTGCTACATCTATCACCAAAGCGGGTTCACTCTCGGCAACATACTCCCGTAGGCCGTCAATGAAACTTTGAGTATAAAATGTAAGACATAATTTCAATCAAAAATCAGATTTGTGTTTCAATTGAGATCTTAACTTCTTAATGCCGTGCAACGAATTTGGACGATGGAAGCTAGCAAACAAATAAAAACTATTAATGTGGCTTGTAAGTTGATATTACGAAGATATATCTATTCAACATACTGCATTAAAACTACCTCAATAAAACGTTTTCAAATAAATTAATAAGCCTTCAAAAATATGTATGCCCCCTTATAGTATAGTAAGTAGTCGAATGGTCGTCGGAAAATTTATCTTTTAATACGAATTTACTATAGTCTACCTGAATATGCTGGTGTCTACGTTATCCTCGTCGTCAGGGTTTTGGCGAATTGCAACATTGAATAGAAGAAATTCGTGCATAACTTCAAGTATGACTGCAAGTTTGTCAACGCTCAGAGTTTTCATGTATTCTTTAAACTTTGTTTTTGCATTGTCCTCAAGATCCCTAAACATGTTATCTTCAAGAGTTTCAAACACTTCCTGAAAATATGAACACAGTGGACGAATGTTATAATCTAAAACAATATTATTGTCCACTCAACCCCGAATTTATAGATTTAAAGATTGTTTAAGTAAGAAGTCTAAAATAAGGTACAAAAGAAAATCCACGAATTTAAGATCCAACACACAAACATTAATCGAATCTACAAATGTTCAAGCGAAACAAAAACCAAGGACAATGGGACTTTAAAATATTGCTTTAAAATACATGCTTTATAAGAAAACATGGAAAGAGATTATCATGTGTTTATTTGTTGAGCTTCTTGATCGGATGTGCACATGAGGTAAAAACATCCGACGGCGTTCACGTTAAGCTCATTTATGTTAGCTTGCAGTCAATAACCTGAGTTTTCCTCATACACAATTAGGAACGAGAACACTTACCTCTGTACTCTGCCGATGGTCTATCAACAGCTTGGATCTTTGAAGTGACAAAAGCAACCACAGTGCTCTAGCATGCTGCAACTCACAGGACTGACGTGCCTTAATTAGAAAAAATCACAGATTTTATAAAATAACTTAACCTAATGGGCGATTTACCGGATGATTGAGCAAAGTTGATACACGCCGAATATAAACGCTATGTTATTGCATGTCCTACAAATAGCTATTATACTACTTAAAGTTATTGTCTGTTGTTCGACATAATAACATTATTCTGTAGTACTACAACAGCGATCGGTGAGTAAAAATGGGGATAATCATTTTTATATCTATTTCAACATGACAACTTTTAAGTATGACAGAACAATGACTGTTCGAAATGTTTTGTACCTACATAACATTATTATCTTTTGACTTAACATGGCATTTTCTATTTGTAGCGTCTCAACCATAAACATGTTGAGTTGCGACTGGCAAAATCCTCCAGTAGTTTTCAGAAAGCTGATAGCAATATCCAAATTATCTAGAGACCTGCACACATCAGGCAGTTTTCGTAATTCCTCGCATATTTGCGTGCGGACCGCCCCATTCAAATGCACCTAGATTGGAATAATTGTTCGCAGTCGATAATGCCATAACAACACATTGGTGATTCATTCATTTTTTAAATAGAAGTGATGGTATACATTATTATATACATTCTTAACATTATCACCATCGACAGTCATATTGTTTGAGTGTATTGTAAATGCCTAAAGAACCACGGTAAATGTACCAAGTAACGGTACAATCAAATAACTCTTTCTAAAACATACTACTCATAGATACGTTTAAGACAATTAATTAAAAATGATTCAACACAGACAAAACCAACAGTTTTTTAAAGAGGACTTGGTTATATATATATATATATATATATATATATATATATATATATATATATATATATATATATATATATATATATATATATATATATATTTCTTGTAACAAATCAATACAGAACTTAATTCCACACAATGTGTTAAAGCTATAATTTATTCCAATACAATTGAGGTCATTCAGCTATAACGTTTTAAGCCAACTCCACCCTGCAATTACAGGTAAACACAATGTTGGGAACTAATTATTTTAAAGTGGGAAACTATTCAAAGGGTCGTAATTCCGTCAAATGTAGTGCAGTCGAAATTATTTTGTAAAAAATCACTGGCATAGTAAGGAAAGTCTTTTAGAGTGCGCAATATCCACCAAGCAGTTAACGAGTATTTAAGTTCGCAAACTTCGAAACCTACGCACGCATAGATATACGGACGGACACAATTCATTGTTAATGCATCCCACTTCGGGGGAGGAGGTATACGCACGTCAACTAAATATGTGTATTACCTGTGGTATTCTCTCAGCAAGTCTCAGAAAAACAGCGCGGTTCGTAACCTCCGTCCGGTAAACCATCAGATCAATCTACAGCAGACGTAACAACTATAAGCTGCATTCACTGATGCAAAGTCATTAATACTAAGTAAATTATAAAAGAAAACAGTAAGTTCGAAAATTAAGCTACGAAAAATATTTAAAAAAATACGGGTGTCCGAAAATTTAGAGACAAAGTCAAAAGATTGCATTGACGATCGGATGCGGGTTTGCAAAATGTAAAACGTCCATTGTATAGACTAATATCACATGCCTGTACCACGTCGTACAGTATAATCTACTTTTACATTTATTTGCACTTGATACAAAATAATTTTCATGCTCTTTTGTAAAAAAAATTACTCAATTGCTCTTTTTTGACCAACGGGTTCAAAGATGTGCTTATGATTTACCGATACTCTAGTATGAACCTGTAATAAATGCACTTAAATAAAAAAAAAAGTAAGCTATGAATAATGTGTTTGTTCGTCAGCCGTAGTCTTAAACCTTTTTGTATATAATGAGAATTCAATACTGCTCCAGCAGCTGGAGTTTCACTTCTTTATATTGTATAATAATAGGGATGCATTACGTTCTGAAGCGTTTATTATTTGTCATAGTTATCTCTTAGGGTTGAAACATTATATTTTTTTATCCCCATATACATGGTTATTTACCCAAGGACTTAATTGATTTGTTCCATCGCCATAGATATACACCTTCTATTTTTTATGAACTTAATCCGGTGACACCAGATAAGCAAAAACAGGAAACAATCTGGTAAAATAGCGCTGTAAAATGTACTGTCCGAAAATTGTGAGTCATATATTATTGAAGAAACCCCTTATTTCCGAAAATTTTGTTACACGAAATATAATTATTTTGGCCAAAAAGGGGTTGTCCGAAAATTTAAAGTGTCCGAAAACTTAGAGTAATTGCGATAACAGTCACAATTTGTGATGCCATTTTGCAAAATAGTATGTGAATATTTATAGTTGTTCCCAAAACAGACGCATGCAATTTCAGCGATCCAAACAATTACCTCCAGGAAAGCATTTATTTCTATCCTTGACTTTGAGTAGAGAAGCCGGTCCATCAACTGTCTTTCTAGACCAACAAAGTCATATTCGATTTTGCTGCCTACGCCCATCTCGAAGGAATAATGACAGTTAGCCAAGACTAGGGGCATGAGGTCGTGTTCGTGGTCATAACATATGAGATGTGCTGAGGTCACTGTCATTGGTTTAATGGTTGAATGGCTTATGTTCTTTCTGCTTTGTAAAGAGTTTTGAATTGTATTTACATTTACTTACAATTTGAAATCAAACTGTCCACAAATAAAGGCAAAGACGTTATGTGTTTCGAAATGCATCGAGCTATAAATATTTGTATGCAACAATACGTAAACAATACAGACATAACATTTGAAGTACAGTTATAAAATCATGGCTTTGTTTTTTGTTGTTAAATATTACAAATAAAATAAAAACAGCTTAAACCGTATATCATATAAGATAAAAGCAGCAACCTTTGAGAAACACTGACGTAGCTATCCAAAAAGTCATTTTGTTTCCGGAAGAGAAAATCCAGCATGGCATACGAACACAGTCCAGGGCCGCTTGTTGCAGGAAGGAACACTGCTAGTGGCGTGTCATCGTGTATGTTTTGGTTGCAAAACTCTTTTGGAACAAACACTCTACCAAATTCCGTGGGGCAGCCTTGCAAATGCAAATACAATACAAAACTGGGTTCCCTGTATTTCTATGAACATATCAATATAGTTTAAAATATAGATTATACAATATGCGGATAAACATTCGTACGCATAATGTGTTCCTTAACTTCAACCATCATATGTGTTTTAATGTTTTTATTTAACCTGATGCAGAAAAACTATTTGCCCTTTGAAACACTATAACAATATTAAATACCTAAACGCTCATCTGTTGCAAGGCGGCGATTCCATTCTATTAAATACGTGTCGAAATTCTGAAAAGCATACAGATGGATAATAAAAAAATATAAACAATCACTATTTTAGGACAAGTTTTTAGAAAAAGGGTTTAGATTTGCTAAACGCCATTTTGATTTTCGTTCTTTTCTACGCTTTGTACCTATTGTTATTGAATTCCGCATCGATAACCAAAGTGTAAAAAAATATGTGAACTAATTATGGATTCTCGGTTAGTACATTTTTTTCTGAACCATTTATTTACTAATGTTACTCTGAGAAACAAACAGTTATCAAGAAATACCTATTGCGGTGTATATTTATACATAAGTTCATTATACATGCATTTATTCTAGTACATCTGTGGAAATATATGCAAACACGTGTTGTTTTCTTCCCACCGAAAACCATAAAAATACATATCTGTCTAGTCTAGTTATAGGTCAGTTTTAAATGTTTTAATTAGCGATATGAGGAAATATAAACTTTGAACATGATTGTTGTGTGATACATTCTTGCTCGAAAACTAGAAAACTATTTTATTTCCAACGTATAAAAGTTCATCTTGAGTTACAAGGGCACCACGTGTACCTCAAACGAAGATGTAATAATTATGCTGAAGGTGAAATTTTAGAAAGTGCGTTAACTTACGATACAATTACTGAAAAGCGAAGAAGGTCGACATAAGTTCACATGTCTTAACGAAAACAATCGAATCAGAAACAATTCATTTTGCGCACTTCACTTGAGAAATAATATTCAGAATAACCTAGTTTCCATTAAGAATAGTTTAATTGTGCAAATATATGATTACAAATGTAAAACTGATTGCTCACTCATAAACAACCCATAGTGGAAAAATCAATAAATTAACATGGCACCTAGACGAGGCGTTAAAAAACGAAGTTCATAACAGTTCTTTAAAATTTATTAATGCACTGTCATGGCGGCTATGCTTGCTTTATCATTATAAAAAGGAATAATAATAATATTATAAGTAGTAGTATTATTTGACATATCTGTTGACACTTGTTCCATTTTAAGTACTTACCCGAAACAGTTCGTTTAGAATCGAGGACGAAAATTCATGCTCCCATGTTCGTCGATCTGCTTTGGATTTCAGCTCTGCAACTGACTGAGGAACTCGGTATTCTATAATAGAATACCAAGCATGAATACAAACACCAATTCGAGAATAGTTTCATTATAAACTTCGAGACTAGAAAATCTGGAAAACATTTTACATGTCGCTACAGATAACGCGTCTTCAAAATAACTGACAATGGTTTGCATAAATAAAACGTGCATGCATGTGGAATTTATTGAATATCGTATAATAATATAATTAGACGAATTTCATACCTTGTTTGTGTAGCATGATGTTAATAGCAATATGCATCAATAGGATGACATCGTCTGCACTTCGACCAAGAGCTCGTTGCAGATCGCTGATATTACTACGGATATGATCCAATAGGAATAAGGATACTTGATCCGCTTCTAAGTCAGGCTTAATTATAGCTTGTACCTAAACAATAACGATGGAATGTAATACATTCATGTATTTGTCTCATCGAACAGCAAGGGAATTTTCTTCCTCAAAGACATCAAACTTGGGAAACGGGGTGAATCCGGTCATTGTGAATGTGTGTCTTATAAATCCAAATGCAAACAAAAAAAATCAAACTGTAATCCTGGTCACCAATGTATGTTTTATTGTTTTTTTCTTAATGTTAATTATGTATTTGTTGCCTGGACCCATAGAGGGATAAGTTTACACAAGACCCAAGAGGGATAGGTTTTTAACATGTTTATTCGCTATGACTATCTAAGGGGAACTACTAACGAAACAAGCATATGAAATACAGCAAGCAATTTTATTGGCCAAGTCTGGCTGTAGGCAGGGCTTATCAGTAGGCGTTGCTAGACCGCTGATCATTACAGTGATTTAAGATGTAAGGTCACAATTGACCGCAATCAATTTTACTAGACATCTTCAATCTAAAATCAAGCATTAAAGAGAATTCAAATTTTAATGGATGAACATTTTGATTGCATTTTTGGGATTATTTTATCATGTGATACGTGCGTTGTTTATGCTGATGCGTCTTATATATGATCAAAATTCGAAAAAGGTAAAAAAAAATAGGGAATGCGTCTTACATTCCGGTTCCACATATAACCCAAAAATACAGTAAATGATCATTATTATATCTTAAATATGTTCCATATGTCTCATGATAATATTGATGGTTTCAATTATTCGTTTTGTCAATATTTCCTTTGTTCTATTCATTTAAATGATGCTCGTTATATCTACAATAATACTACCTGGGCTAAAGCTGGTGTGGGCTGTGGGCAGTGGATGCATATTGGCTCCCTTTAGATCCATCTTGTATTGGCTCCACAGATGTGACTCCTTTTAGCATTGCCTCTGAGGTTTACATGATGAACTTTTGGGGAAAAGTAAATAATTAGTTTAGTCTTAATCCACAGATTTTGGAAAAAAAACAACAACAAGGCTTCAAACATTAATCAAGCAATTAAATGTCTCTGCAATTGAATATCAATAAAACTTACATTATACATGCATGTACAGTTTCCAGGCTCTATGAAGAATCATAGCAAATAACAATTATGTATCACTTTCTTACTTGTTCCTTAAGCTACACTGTCGCAGAAGTTTTTTTATTAATTCAAGGTACTAACTAATAATTTTACATTTTAATTATTGCTTTTATTTTAAAATGGTTAGAAACTCACTTAAAACATATCTTATTTGTCTTTTTTAGAAATTGTATCAAATAAATGTCTTTCCTTACCTTTAACAATTGGTGGAAATAAATCCATGATAGCTTATCCATAGACAATCAGCTAAACAAAATGTAGATAAAAGTTCAAAATACATCCATTTGCAGTCTCCACACGGACTTGGTAACGAGAAAATGACAATTCTTCACTGAAATGGCTGGTTTTTCAATAAAACTACATAGCTACACAAAAATGATAGGTTCTGTGGCAAGATTTGTTTGTAAAGGCTTTCCATTTATTGTCGCCATTTAACCAGTTATCATGAGCCCATATTATTAAAATCTTGTAAGTATATGAATTGTCCGCAACAGCATACAAATCAAATAATACAGTATCTGTCGATTGTCTTTAATTCAGTCTAAATGCATTATGGCTAAGTGCCATTGAGTTGTTCTTATATATTGGCAATAAGATTATATGGCCTGAAGAATTCTTCAAGTATTTTTTGCATTTAAAAAACAACACTGTAAATTATTTTAGCACGCAAAAAAACCATAGCCACACCTTCATTCAAAGCTTAGTTAATTTAGTATTCCATTTAATGGTTTCACATTACAGAGTAATCCTATGTTAGTATTGATGGTATTCATGGTAACATTGATTCAATATGTCGATATTTCCAATGTTCTTTTAATTTAAATAATAATCGTTATATCTTCAATACTACCTGCTCCACTATCTTAGGTGTATGCAAGGTTTTGTTAATAAATTATTCTTATTCTGTTTAAATTGCCTTGGGATAGATTTACATTAGTACCTTTTGACATTAAAATGCGTTTTTTAATGCTCAATAGGTTAGAAGCCATTCTAAAAGAGGTTATTCATTTGTTCATGTCTGGCACTTCAAATTTAATTTGTTCTTCTGAGGTCACATGCTGCTTTCATTATTTAAATTTGGTATTTAAACTTTAATGTCCTTAAACAACTGTATGTCCAAAAAAATATTAAATGTTTAGGAAACTATCAATGGTAGTACAGTGAATGGCTTTTTAAAAGATCCATTAACGCATCGGAATTCTATGAGGGAATATCCTTTGATATTCCCTTTTTTCGTTGCAAAATGAAGAAAAACAGGTGGTTTTTTCTCACTTTTATTGCACACAAATTTAACCTTGAATCAAAATGCATAAACAGGAATTATCAAACTTGTATATTTTCTAAAGAAAGTGCGTAAATTTACGAACATTTTAAATGCAAAAAGAACACATTTGACATCAACTAAGAAATTATTCGTAAATTTACGAACAAGTTTTTTTCATTGCTGGTCACCATGTGGCATAAATTTATGAACTTCTTTTTTTAAAGAAATATATGATTAACAAAACCATTATTTGTAAATTTGCGAACTATTAAAAATGTTCAGAAATACTTGGTGAATTCATAGATTCTTACCAAAACCAGACTTTTAACAAAACCATACTTCGTAAATTTACGCACTATTTAACATTTTCATTGGTAAATTCATAAATAAAACCATACTTCGTAAATTTACGCACTATTAAAAATTATCAGACATAATTAGTAAATTCATATTCTTAGCAATACCATACTTCGTAAATTTACGAACTAGTAAAACTTTTCAGAAATACTTCATCAATTCATATATTCTCAACCAAATCTTACTTCGTAAATTTACGCACTATTAACAATTTTCCGAAATATGAGGTCAATTCATATTTTCTTAACAAAACCATACTTCGTAAATTTACGCACTATTATATATTTTCAGAAATACTTTGTAAATTCATAGATTCTTAACCAAAAAATACTTCGTACATTTACGAACTATTAACAAAAAAAAAACAGTCATAGATTCTTAACAAAACCATACTTCGTAAATTTACGCACTATTAAAAACTTTCAGAAATACTTGGTAAATTCATAGATTCTGAACAAAAACATACTTCGTAAATTTACGCACTATTAAAAACTTTCAGAAATACTTGGTGAATTCATAGATTCATAACAAAACATACTTCGTAAATTTACGCACTATTAAAAACTTTCAGAAATACTTGGTGAATTCATAGATTCTTAACAAAACATACTTCGTAAATTTATGCACTATTAAAAAATTTCAGTATTTGGTGAATTTATAGATTCTTAACAAAAACATACTTCGTAAATTTACACACTATTTAACCTTTTCAGAAATACTTGGTAAATTCAAAACCATACTTCGTAAATTTACGCACTATTAAAACTTTTCAGACATAATTGGTAAATTCATATTCTTAATAATACCATACTTCGTAAATTTACCAACTAGTAAAACTTTTCAGAAATACTTTGTCAATTCATATATCCTTAACAAAACCATACTTCGTAAATTTACGCACTACTATTTTTTTTCAGAATTACTTCATCAATTCATATATTTTCAGGAAAACCTTACTTCGTAAATTTACGCACTATTAACAATTTTCAGAAATACCAGGTCAATTCATATATTCTTAACAAAACCATACTTCGTAAATTTACGCACTATAATATTTTTTCAGAAATACCCCGTACTTTGTCAATTCATATATTCTCAACAAAATCATATTTCGTAAATTTATGCTGCATTAAAAATTTTCAGAAATACAAAGTCATGTACTTGGTCAGTTCATATATTCTTAACATACGTCGTACATTTACACACTATTATATATTTTCAGAAATACTCGGTACTTGGCAAATTCATAGCAAAACCAGACTTCCTAAATTTACGCATTATTAAACAATTTCAGAAATACTTGGTGAATTCATAGATTCTTAACAAAACCAGACTTCGTAAATTTACGCACTATACATTTTTTTCAGAAATACTTGATAAATTCATAGATGTCATCATTGTTGGTATTTATACGAACATTTTCAGGGAAAAGGTCTTTTTTTTTGCATTAACAATCAACATTTTTGATATTTTGTATTAATACAAACTATTATTAACTGTCATCTTTGTTCGTATTAAAACGAACATTTTCACAAACAAAGTCATTTTTTGCTTTAAAAATCAACATTTTTGATACTTGTATTAATACAGCTATTATAAATTGTCATCATTTTACAAATTAATACAAACATTTCCAGGGATAAAAAGTCAGTTTTGTCACTAAATATAGTCAGTCGCGAGAGAGCCTAGTCTTTTTTAAGGAGAAATTTGCACAGATTTTCTCCGATATTAGTGTCAGATACTGTTGGATTGTTTGTGGATTTCTTGATGAATTCTTGAACTAGATTGTCAGGTTTTACAACAGGCAAAGTTTGCAATTTGAATTTAATGTCTGGTGCAACATGACTTTCTGACCCATCAGAGCCTTCGACATCATGCTCTTGTAGTACCTTTACTTCTGCAGCGTCGGCTTCAAAAGCTTTTTGCTGAGAAAGAACTTGAAGATTCGCTTTTGATTCTGCCTTTTGTTTCAAAAGAGCTGCTTCTTGTTGAGTATATTTCAGTTTTATCTTGGCAGATTCGGCTTCTGCTTGTTTCAATGCGATGGGTTCACTCCTACGGCTAGAGGATCTCGAACTGTGTGTCTTCACACCACCATGGACAGAGTTTGGCTTCATGCTGGATATGACTTTTCTTTAATATTGATTGTTTATTTTGGTCAATCTTTTCCAGCGCATGTAACTTTGCTTTTTCCTGTAGCGACACGTCTGTAGTGAGAGCCGATAATTCTTTAAGACTTGCTTCACTTTTCACATTTTTTAAGTACACTTCAAATTCGTCTTTAACTTTTACGTAACTTTCATAGGTGATTGCTGTTAAATCAGGTTAATTTCACCAACATTACTCTCATAAGTTAAACTACTTACTATGCACAAACTTTCAGTCACTTTGTGCCATGAAGCAGAACAGCGCTTCCTAAAGTCATCAATTCTCTCTTCATCAAGAGCCCTTCCTTTTGCAGAAAACGGACGTACATGCCGTGTTGACATACAATAAACTTTCTTAAGCCGGTTGAAATACAGATGAGACTTTAGTGCGACCAATTTTGAACGTGGATTTAGTTCGATGTCCAGTACCAGTCATCTCCATCTGCTACTAGCAAAGTGTAGGTCAATTTACTTTTCTGTTCTGGAAACAGATAGCGGACCGATCGTGTCGAAAAAGAACACTGTATGTGGTGGTATTCAGTATTTATTCTTAGATTCAACTCGATGTATGTGGTAAATTGCTGCAATAAAACAAAATAAAAGATGTTCAGTTCTACAGTAATGAACAATGAAAATGATGTATTGTAATCAAAAAATACTTTAAATGACTGAAAAAAGGTAAAACGTATAGCCTATACCTAAGTTATAAACAATGACATGGTTACGAAAGCAAAGCTTTGGAAATTACCCTAACATATAGCCTCAACTGGGTCGAAAGGGTAGGTACGACGTAATTTGGGTACGAATAGCATTTACTGAAAAAACTTGAATGAATGAATATATCTCATAAATAATTACTGCCTGAACAAAATACAAGTTATATAGCATTGATATCATGTGGAAACTTACATCATGCGGGGCTATTAACCGGTATAAACGTCTTCAGAAAATGCCAATATAGCAATATCGGCAAACGCCTCGATTTAAAATTCGTAGGTGAACAAACACTGATATATCCAAGCAGCGCAATATTATACGGTTACATATGATCGATATAGCCAGCACACAGGTTTTGTTAAAAATGTCAGGGACCTATACAAACATTTGTATAGGTCCCTGAAAATGTATACAAATTGCTAGAATAATTAGTTTGTTTCTCATTGATTGTGTTTTGCTGTTTGACAATACATTTTTAAAAGGATAAAAAACAAAACAAAGAAATGTTCATTTACATAGAAAAACACATTTTGCTTTCGTGTTCGCTGGGTCGTCTGCACTGAGGAAGGTATAGCGTCCATGATCTTAATTTATGGAAGACATAATTGTAAATATCTTTGATCTTCATCATTTTTTTTTGCCAAAAATTATATACATGTACTTAAATTAGTATTGAATTCAGTATTTATGAAGATGACTGGTCTTCTGATAAACAAGAATTGTAATCAGGCCTTCTTGTATAAATTAATCATGTTAAAATTGCCAGAAACCAGCTTTTTATGGCTTTGTACTTTTAAATAAAATCTACCAATTAATCGCTACTTACAAATAATGTTTGAAATTAGCAGGAAATGATTTTCAGTGCGCAAATATTATGATTATGCATTAAATAAGTGCAAGACATATATTGAAGTATAAAGAATAGGCAATACATATATATTGCTCCATTTTTTTCTATCTATAATGAATAGGCAATAAATAGTGCTCGATTTATTTCTATTTATAATGAATTGGCAATAAATAATGCTCTATTTTTCGGCGTAAGCTGTATTAAGCCAGCTTTTCACCCTGACTTGACCTTTGTAAGTGTCCAATAATACTCAAATAAAATTTCCCGCGGCTAGGTACGAATGAATACACTTCATTTATTCCATTGGCTGATTTGAGTATAACACCAGAACATTGGAAACATATCCGCGTCTTTGTAACACTGTTTTACTGCATGAAACAATTTTATCTCTAATGAAAAGGCTCAATAGATAGAACAGTTTTACAATCAATTTTCGACATAAATACAGTTTGTGCGTTCACCTTTTATTTTCAGAGAATTTCCAGCGCAAAAGCGTTTATACTAAAGACTATGTTGTCATATTTAGTACTTACTTGCATTGCATTTCAACCCGCGAGGTTTCGGGTCAATTCGCGGCCATTTGTGAAAGTCAGAGTTTATATACAGTTTATCACCGGAGTTCGCAGAAGGGGTTGCGATCATTGTGTTACACCGGTCTTACTGACAATAACGTAGTGACTGTAATGCATTGCATTCCAATCCGCAAGGTATCAAGGTCAGTTTGCGGTCAGTTGCAGAAATCTTTATATAAACGCCGTCTCGTAAACTTTGTGCACTTGAAGTCTGTTTTGATCAGAAAGATACTAAATAAAGATATTCGGCGATATTATTGTGGTATGTCAATCATCGATTTTTAATATGGTTTCAACATTTGCATGATAAGGACCAATTTTGATAAAATTAGTTAGAAATATTTATCCATTTAGACCAGTTTATTAAGCATGAGCACAATAATTCACTATACTATAATTATGCAATTAAATAAGATTCGAGTATTGCCGGCTGACCTATATGCACTCGTTTATTTTCATGTTTCTTGTGTTTTTCTATTCTGTAAATATAGATATCTGAGTAATAATATCACATAAAGCAAAATAAGCCACGAAATCTGGCGCAACACCCCGTAATTGATTTGCTTATGATCTAGCTAAGAACTGCGCAGAAAAAAGGCATCTAACTTTTGATCGTTCATAAACATCGACCACAATCAACGCCGTATATCTTTTTTAAAGATATTTCTTGTTTTATCTATAATGAACTAAAGTTTTCATCGACTTTCATATACAGATGATGCATTTGAATAATTGAAAATATTGATATATGGAAAAAAAACACACATTAAGAGAAATTAATAAATTAGAAATAACATAGTTATTTTTGAACAACTAGATACGTGATTAGTTAAATTGGATCATAATAATTATTTTTTACATGTAAGACAATATATATATAACAGTTTGAAAATCAAATGCACTTTCCCTGGTGATATTCATTACTAAACAACGGTTAACTATGAACAAGATAATAGTTTCTTAGTAAGAGACGTGTCAGTACATAGCTTTGTTTATATGGATCTAATTTTCTGTAAGATGCGGGTTTTCTTATTACCCAAGACTTCCGTTCTTATATTTTTTTCCCAAGTGATGATAATGATGATGATGATGATGATGATGATGATGATGATGATGATGATGATGATGATGAGCATCATCATCATCATCATCATCATCATCATCATCATCATTAAAGAAAGAACAAAATACTGTCTGGATGTTCAAAACAATAAAATTGTTAAAATATCATTGTTATTTAATAACGTAATGTTCCAAAGATAGTAAGCCATGAACCTTTTTAGCTTTATAGATTGTGTGCAACCTAATTAGTGGGTTGTCGGTTGAGATGTAAGGCAACTCGGGTCAAGGATAATAGTAGTATGCGCGCTTTTACTTTGTATAACCCACACTAAACCACATTCCTTAAATATGTATTGATAGCTTGTACCTGAGATTGGGCCCAATTATAAGTATGTCATTTTGTCATATGCTTTCCTGCGTATGGAAATATCATTGATATACGATAGTAATTATTTGTTTCGAATTGTTTATAACCGCAATGAAAATTAGTGTTATCCTGCACTGTTTAAAACATTTGAGATCTACTCCTAAAAAGAAAAAAACTTTATAATTAAATGTGCACGTGTATTGGTTTCTTGTCTAGGGGCATATTGTGTACAATCATAGTTGTATATTATTTGCAACTTTGATAATTACTAATTAGTAGTTTTGCTTTCAAGTAACAGTGTTTTGTTCTTGATGTTTTGAAAGCTACTTGAAATTAATAGAAAAATTAAATGGACCCGCCCCAGTCATAATTATTTTTTTCGCAAAAATCACAAATGAAATACAATGTAGAACGAGTACATGTACATACCATATAACGGATATAACTGCTTAAACGCTTACAAACACATGTTCAATAATGACTGACATTAAGCATGAATCGTGTTTAATTTTGCGATTCAAATAATATAACGAAAACGACTAGATAAGAATTGTAAAATGGGGAAATAAATATCTTATTGGAGTTACAAAACACAAAAAGGCTTTGACAAAGAAACTAAATAACACCCCGTTGCCAAGATCACGAGACATCATCGATGTTATCAGCTCACTTTATGCGTGCGCCACTTTTTGTGGATAGGCAGCATGTGGAGTTCTAAAGGAACTGTGATCTAAGATTCCAATTGCTTGTTTACTACTTCGCACTGAACCAAATTCATAGAAAGTAATCAGAAATACAAGATCGATAATAATTATAAGTAAAATATGTATTGAGATAATGAACAGTATTTTACAGACTGCATTTAGATCCGTTAACAGATTTAAACATATGCATTATTTTTTGAGTTGTGCTGTTTCAAAAAAATGTATCAATTATTTTACATTCAGTAATTTAAAGTAAAAAAAAGAGAATAGAGAGACAGTATATGAACGTTATTGTTTACTTGTTGTAAGGTGTTTAATTTCCACACTAGACATGATAATTCAATAAAAAAAGCTTCTGTTTATTGCAAAACATATTTTACGCAAGTTCAAAAGGAAGCGTGAATTACATTTCCAAATCACCAAACCAAAATATTTATTCACCTTAAGCAGTAACGCCTATCGTTTAACAAATAAACAATATAAAGATTCTTTGCATGAGATATGTTACATTTTAACAGGTACATTTCTGTTGTAAAAATCTCGAAGGAAAAGCATCATGATTTTGAGAACGTAAACTGTAAATAATCACGTATTAAGAGTTATTTAAAAAAAATGTAGTCATATCAATTATCTATACAGAATGGAGATGCTATTTTCATATATTTATTATAAGTTCTGGAATAGCTAAACATAAAAGGAAATCCGTTGTTTATTTTCATTATACATATCGGTAACAATAAAAGCGGGATAAACCTAGAAAAAAAGTGTTTGGATAAACAATTTATTACTTACCTTTCTGTAAAATTTAACAAACCGTTTACAGCGCGTGTGAAATAACTAAAATACAGCGCGTGTGAAATAACTCAAAACTAGGTCAGACAATCAGATTCTTTAAAGATTGTTTTGTATGGTGATTCGTTTTATATATACACTCGAAATGTGTTTTTGTTTTGTGCAGGAAAAAACAATTTTATGATGTCAAGACGTTAATCAAATAATACCTCGATATATTTGACACCCAGTTATAATTAAGTTAATTTTTTGTATTATCCCCTCTCATACGAATGATACGCCAAAGTCGACCACATACGAAAGGAAATTATTGGTGATCTTTCGGAATATAATAGCTCACAAGATTTACACATTTTATATAAATTCATAAATATTTAACAAAGTCGTGCAGTCTCTATTTATTCGTGATTTTTTTTGTGTATATTTTTTACGCAACGAATGTTTCCTGAGTATGCATGGGCATAATAACATTAACTGTCCGCCCTGTCAAAACACCGTAGGAGCGACTGTCCGCCCTGTCAAATTTAGCGTAGGAGCGATAGTCCGTAGGAGCGATTGTCCGGGATTCGATATTGAACAATATATTTCCGACCAATTTCCATATTTAATTGTGGAACGATAAAGGTATTTTGCAAATATATATCTGTGTAACACAGCCAGAACAATTCCCGACCACCGCGTAAATTTTAATTAGCAAAACATTGCTATAGATATTGCGAAGTCGATTTCTTAAGGCCCAGTCTCACTATGATGCCGGCTGAGCGCCGGTGCGTGATCCGGGCTCTACCGGGATGAACCGGGGCTTCACCGGGGACGACTGGGATGAACAGGGAACGAACGGGGCTTCATCGGTTAAGTATTAAAGTATTTAAAAAAGCCGGGACGGCACCGGGAACAACCGGGACGGCAACGTAGCTCCACCGGGGCCCATACAGACCCCCGCAGAGCTACTGCAACGCCCCGGTTGTCGCCGGTTTTGCCCCGGTGGAGCCCCGGTGAATGCCGACAGAGTCCCGGTATAGCTACGGTACATCGGTAAACCGGCGCCATGCCAGGACGCCACCGGCATTCACCGGGGCTCCGCCTGGGCATTACCGGCGACGACCGTGGTTAAACCGGGGCGTTGCCGTAGCTCTGCCAGGGTCTGATGCCGGTATAGCCCCGGTGAGTGTCGGTGGAGTTACGGTATACCGGGGCTCTGCATGAACGCTGTCGGCTTTCACCGGGGCTCCACCCGGGCATTACCGACGACAACTGGGGCTCTGTCGGGGCTTCACCGGGATAAACTGTAGCTAGTCCGGGGTTGACCGGGACTCTGCCGGGTTGTTGACTTGCTTCAACCTGGGCGGCACCGGGAAAAAGTGTGATCGCGTTAAAAAAAATCTACAAATCATCCCGCTTCTCGCCGGTCGACCGGCGTGAGCAAACCGGGATGGACCGGGGCTCTACCGGCAATAGTGAGACTTGGGCTAGCTTCGGGATGAATGTTTCTATCTTAACCGAGTGAGGATATTACCAGTGAGGCCCAGTTTGTACGAGAATGGTTAACAGTAATGTTATTCAACTGATCATTTAAATGGTGTTTAAAATACTATTTTCATGTTAAACCGAGTAAAGTGTCAAAACGTTTTTAATCATTCTAATATATCTCTCGATATACAGTGGAAATCTTCCAAATTTTCTATAATATATATATTGCACCTTCATTGGAAGGCGCACGTCAAATAAATTCCATTTTAACAGAAAAAAATGTGAAGTTGTCAAACCACAGATAAAAACCGTTGGTTTTACAAGTGGACGTACCTGTATCACGGTCAAAAATTACTTACAGGTTAATTAACTTAATTGAGATATAAAATATTCCCACACTAAAATAGGAAACAATCGACAATTAAACGAAGTGTGAACAAGTTTGCATGTACATTTTTATTTTTTTGTTTGCATTACTCAATATTTGCAGTTATAAGTTGATTGCAGATATTATCTGTTCAGGTTAAGAACAGTACACTGTCCAAGTCTTAATATATGTATCAGGCACACATTTCAGCCACTTACATAATATTCAATATCGGTTGTAAATAATATCATATAAAACAATCAAGGTATATAAGTTTTAATATTTTAAAAAAGTATTCAAACTGTGATCTATGAAATGAAAAATGTTAAAGATTATTTAGTTAGATTATTTAGATAAGTTATTTAAGAAAAGATGTGAACATATTTCAGGTGGTCACATTCTATAAAAAAAATAAGTTGGAGACACAAAACATTAAGAGATTGTGTCAAAAGAATTAAATAACACTCCATTGCCAAGATCACGAGACATCATCGATGTTATCAGCTCACTTTGTGCGTGCGCCACTTTTTGTGGATAGGAGGCATGTGGAGTTCTTAAGGAACTCGGACCCAAGATTGTAATAGCTTGCGAACTTTGATTATTTATGGCCCTCATAAAACTGCATGTCTTCCCGAATTATCCGTCATACAAGATATATAGATAACAATCTGAACTTTAATGTTTGATAAACAGATACAATACTCGATGCGAATAAACAAAATTAACCCATTTAAGCCCAGTGGACTCTCCCATCCTTGTAAATTGGATCAATTTATTTCCAAAATTAGGAATGTCTAGTATATTTATTTCTATATTTTGAATATTACTTACTGAAATTCCTTTAAGCAAACAGCGGAGACCCAGATGAGACGCCGCATAGTGCGGCGTCTCATCTGGGTCTACGCTGTTTGCAATGTCCTTTTTTCAGGACGCTAGGCATGAATGGGTTAAAGAATTAAAGTCGAATCTCGTTAGCTTGTAATCAATTCGCTCGAATTTCCGATTGACTCAAAGTCTCCTCGAAGTACCATTTGCTTTTATTGTAATACATACAATTTTTTGGTCGTTTTTCTCGGATTCGCAAGGGTCATATTTTCTGATGGCTCGAAGCGCTTCCGTAGTCCCGGTTACAATTTGTACACTACATTTTGTTATTTTATTTTATTTCAGTCTCATCCATTTACATTTACAACATTTTATATACAAGATATAAAAACACATATATTACAACAACTGTAAATGGCCATTCAAATTTGAATTATAAGAGACAATAAAAATCCGCTTCGAGCTTTTGAAGTTTAAATCGTTTAGACGAGCTTGGTTAATGTCACGCGATAATTGATTGTACAGTCGTTATAGTACTATATAATGAACAGAACAGAACATATCTATGGCATACCTATCGGCAGTTCATTTTCGTTGCGTTAGGTTAGGTCGTGAAATTAAGCGGATTATCTTGGAAATATTGGATTAATAAAATAAAATTTGATTAATAGTAAAATTAATTTGGAAATAATAATTCAAATTTAGGGTCTAATAAGATCTTCTATTTGAAGGCGAATAGTGGAGTTAAATAAAAACGTAATAAGCGTTAAAGTGCTTCAGTGCAAGAAGGAAAATTATCTAATTAATTAATGGGATATAATTTAATCTAAGTGTTTAATTTAAAAGCAAGTGCTCCAGTGTTAGAAGGAAAGGTGATATTTAAGTGATAATTGTGTGGATAAAATCGGTAGAATCAGGGAAAAAGAAGTGCTACGGAAAAGTAGTAAGTCTATAGCGTAGTACGCCAACCTTTTCTAAAAAAAAAAAAAAAAAAGTGACTTTAACATTATAAAATTCTTTCCTCGGTTTAGATTACCCGAGATCCTTTTAATTGATAAAAGCAGGACATAGTTTATATATCTTTGGTAATATCCTTTAAAAAAAGAACGCGAAAGAAAGTAATCGATTAGTATTTTAATGTCTTTAATGTAATAGCACTGTGAAATTATCTGACATAAAGATTCTAGCCAATTTAACATTTAAAAGATAATCACGCCAATTTCAATAGTTTTTCATTAGAGTGTGCTTTTAAAGTTTAAACAAAAGAAAACAGTATAATACATGGTTTTATAACAATTCAATATTGTATTCAGTTAATCAACATACAATATTTTTCCAAGAAAAGCTATTTGATAAGAAAATAAGATACAGAATAAGCGCTTTAAGTGTAATGTAAAAAGACCCTTTACAGTATAAAAACCTACGCTCATTAAGATTAGAGATCGCGTAACAATTAGCACTTGCAATTTGCAATTGTCGCGAAAACAGGGACCCTCTGTTTACTACCAATTATCGGACTACCAATTAAGCGCACAAAGACCCCTATTAGACTAAGACCAATTAGAAGTAGATACCATTTACTATTCGACTACTCGCGAATCATTCATCAAACCGCTAATAACTGAAAATAAACTAACTAGAACGCGAAAACAGGGACCATCTGTTTACTACTAATTACCGCTGTACTAAGTAACAGATCAAAAGGGCCCTATTTAGTTCTCAATTAAGACCTATTAGACTACTCGCGAAGTCCCTATCGAACCGCAAATAATTGATAGATAATTAACTACTCGCAAGTAAAGAACAAAGAATTTTCCTCAATCAACTTAAATCCAAACACTGCGCGAGCGGCGAAATCGCAAACATATGTATCCAATTGCTTCTTTCCATTACATACAAACAGCTTAAGGAAAACAAGACTGAGATTTTACAAGGGAAATAATAATTAAGATAAAACGACTACCGTACACGTATTATTCTAAATCAAACCTTACCGCACTTCCTATCATTACTATGTCCGGGCCATTTAAGAAAGTTCTCAGGAGAATGAAGAGGTCGTTCTCCAGTAAGGAAACCTCAATGACGGAAACCCCTAAAATCAAGCGCGCAATGTTCCGCCCCGGGGACATCTCAATTGACTCCGAGTCTGGCGCTCCGTATTCAGCGACGCGTATTACCGATGACACCTCAATAACCCCAGTCGTCCCTGTAACCGTGACTCCCCAGACAATTAATGACAATATGGCCAAAACCCCATCGACCGCGAAGCAGACTACTCCCCTTGCCAACGGGCCATCATGCTCCCAAACCCATAAACATGCCCCGGCAATATGGCTTACCTTTTGCCTTACCACTGTCGCGGTGATCTTCCCGCGAGAGAAGGCTAAGGCAATAGGGGAAGCCTTTATCAAACTGCTAGGCTCTGAGAGAGTAAGACCCCTAAAAGAGTCCAAAGCTGGTCTACTCTTCAAAATTAGGGACGACGCACTCAACCAAGCTAAACATTTCTCCTTTGATAGATTTGACTTCAAGCTAATTGCTCAAACTAAACTTGCAAGGGGTGTCATCCAGGTTCCCAAAAACGCGGATATAGACAAATTAAAAAACGATCTAAAAAACAAATCCAATGTAGAAGCAGTCCATAGTGGTCTTAAAAACAATGTCATTACGGTCACATTCAAGACGGAAAACGCCCCAACAAATATACTAGGCCACAATGTTAAGCCCGCGCTCCTAGCAACTCTTCGATGCTTTAAATGCCAGATGTTCGGCCATGCGTCCAATGTTTGTAACAATAACGCGAAGTGCCCACATTGCGCGGGGAATCATTCGCACGCGTCGTGCAATACCAGGCACGCTAGGAAATGCGCAAACTGTGGCGGCGGGCACAGCGCGGCGTATAAGGGGTGTCCGATCTATCTCAAATACCAATCTACTATCAACAGCAAAAACTTAAAGGTTACCAATCAATACATCAATAACCTTCAAGCTATAAATAAGCGACCCAATCTTGCCCAAATAGCTAAACAGTTAGTTGGTAAATCTGAAACAGAAATTTTGTCCATACTCAAAAACAAATTTCCCGAAAATGAGGCGCAATATAATATTGAGCATACCACTCCTACTCCGCCCGAACAACCGGCATCAACATCAACCACAAATAATGTAGCCACAAACAATGTTGAACAAACATTCCGCCATCAGCAACAACAACAGCATAAGCTACCCTCCAGCTCACAAACTTCAGATCACCCTAAAAAAATGCTCAATCCTATACCATCACCGCAACAAACCAGGCAACAACAACAACCTAGGCAACAACGCCATCATCAGCAACGACACAGGATATCCGACCACCCCGCGTATTCTCCCTTCATTATACATAGAAACCGGCTACGCATGGCCCGTAACAGCTCGACCCCGATCATGCGCCATAGCCTCCGCAAAGGACACGCGATTGCACCGCCGTTTCCGGTCTTCTTTCGCCACGCGTACGGAATATATTAAGTTAATCCAGTAGCCTTAAGCCCGTACGTTAGGTCAATTTAACACACCAAACCCCAAATGTCTGCGACAGTTCATACTCATAATATAAACAGTCTTACAATTATGTCGTGGAACGCCCGAGGGGTTACTCATAACTCAAATGCAAAAATGTACGAGCTTCAAAATTATGTTAATAACAACGAAGTGCATGTAGTATGTCTCCAGGAAACGAACTACAAAAGTAATCACAGACAAGTTCATTTAAAAGGATATCAAGAACCTGTGAGAGGTGAACAAAGAGAAAAACTTATAGGCACTGGGGTAGCAATATATGTAAAATCGGGCATTTCATTTACTAAAATAAACATTGATCAAGATTGCCCTATTGAATCGTGTGCCCTCACACTGTACTTGACTAAGCACCAATCATTCCGCATTCAATGCGTATATGCTCAAACTAAAGATAATACGTGTAAAAATTATGCAAAAATATTCCATTCAGTTGAACATAGAAAGAATAATATTATTGTTGGCGATTTCAATCTAAAACACCCCTGCTGGAACCCCGAGGGTGATCCACGATGCGACGATAACTCTAAAAATCTCCTAAAATTAATTAACAATAACAGCATAAACTTCCTTAACGACGGTCAAATAACGAGATTGTCTGATCGCGAAGATCAACCCGACAGCGCGATCGATCTAGCTCTTACCTCAGCCCATCTTCAAGCTATAAGCGATTTCAATGTCATTGACGACTCGTTTGGAAGTGACCATCTTCCAATCATAATAAACATTAAGACAAGAATAGAGAATACCCTTCCGTCCACGCAACACAAATGGAAAATACACAAAGCCACACCTGAACAATGGAACAACTTTAAAACTAAGTGTAATAATGAGTTCCTTCCTAATGTAGATAATACTGACACCAACTCTTACTTTAAATCCTATATAACAAAACTTAAAACTGCGCTTGATAACTCAATCCCTGTAAGCAAAACACCTAAAAAACTCAAACGGTCTGTACCATGGTGGAATCAAGAATGCACAGACGCCATTAAATATCGTGAAAAATGTAGGAGAAAATGTATCCGAATCAGAACCGGACCTAAGTATGAAAAATATAGGGAAGCCCGCAAAAGTGCTAAACAAGTATTAAAAAAGGCAAAATTAGAAAGCTGGAACGAATTCTGTAATAATCTCTCACATAAAACAACTAGCAAAGAACTATGGGATCAAGTTAAGCGCATGCAAGGCAGACCCCCTACTAATACACCTATCTTTCGGGTTAACAACGAAGTTCTTGTATCTAACGCTGATAAAGCTTCTGCCCTGGTACAACATTATCAAAAAGTAAGCAGTGACGAAGGATACTCTGAAACGTTTATTGCAAAGAAAATAAAAACAAAAAATGAATTTCCTGTCTGGTTACAATCTCTTACCGAGGAAAAAACTCACAAGTACAATGCTCCTTTTAGCCTGTTCGAGCTCGAATCAGCTCTCCTTACATGCAAAAACGGCGCGCCGGGCGACGATTACATCCATTATAAGATACTTAAACAACTTCCACTCTCGGGGAAACAAGAATTACTTGCCCTTTATAATAAATCATGGTCTGAAGGTACTCTTCCTGATGAATGGCACGAGGCCACAATAATTCCGATCCTTAAAATCAATAAGCCTAAAGACTCTCCAGCCTCATATCGGCCGATCTCTTTAACCTCTACGTTCACCAAACTAATGCAAAAAATGATAAAACCGAGACTCTGCGCGTATCTAGAAAAACATAACAAAATTTCAGAAGTCCAATCGGGCTGTAGATCTAACCACTCTTGCGAAGATCATTTAGTACGCCTTGAAGCTGATATTAAAAGAGCCCAAAATCTTGGTCAAACCGTAGCAGCCGTATTTTTAGACCTCACAGCCGCATTCGATAAACTATGGAACGAAAACGCCATTAAAACACTTAATACGTTAGGAATAGAGGGTAAAATGCTCAACTGGCTTGCAGCTTTTCTTACAACGCGTAAAATAAAAGTGAGACTGCATGACGCGACATCAGAATCAGTTGAGACTATAAACGGCTGTCCCCAAGGTAGTGTCCTATCTCCAATATTATTTTCCGTGACTATGAACACCCAAGACAGAGAAATTAAGGCACATAATTCACAAAATAACACTGATCTAATCAATTTATCACTTTTTGTAGACGATAGTGCAATATGGACCACATCTAAATCACCGAATCTAGCAATTACTAAAATCCAAAAAGCCCTAACTGCAATAGAAAACTGGAGCGCATCGTATGGCTTCCAAATAAATCCCACAAAAACCCAAGCAATCTTATTCCCTGCCAGTGCACAAAAAGTAGCGGCCAATGCACGTAAAGCAACTCGATCTAAGAAAACCCTAACCCCCCACAACTTACTCTATGTGGTGCTCCTCTTCCGCTTCTTGACAACATTACTTTTTTGGGTATGACATTTGACAAATATTTAACATGGAAAGACCACATCCTTAAACTAGTTGTACGCTGCCAAAAGGACCTCAACTTTCTAAAATGCATCCAAAGAAACAACTGGGGTACGGATAAAAAAGCCCTTATGCGTATCTATAAAGCCACTATCTGGGCAAAAATAAACTACGGAAGCATTGCATACAATTCAGCCAGTGAAACATTACTCAATAAATTACAAGTAATCCAAAATACGGCACTTAAAATTATAACTGGTACACGTATATCTACAAGCACCGTTCTGCTGCACGCTGAATGTGGAATGATAGAACTGGGTCAACAAAGGCAAATTAACCAACTAAAATACCGCGCGCGCACGCTATCTATGGGACCACACCTCCCAATTAACCTTAGTGTTACTGAAGACCCGGCCTACCAAAAAAGGAAAAAGAAGAGTGGTCTCCCGTACGCGCAGAACGTGCTCGAGCTAGGAAATTATTATGAGACTATTGACATTAAAACTCAGGAACCTACATACTTTAGCTTAAGAAATCTATCAAAACCAAATATTGACTTACATCTAACAACATTAATTAAAAAATCCGACAACGACCCAAACAGTGGCTCTATAGCTCAAAACTATGTAACAGATAAATATGGGGATTACACCCAGATTTTCACTGACGGTAGCAAAAATGAGGAACTTGAAATAGCAGGCGCGGCTTTTGTAGTGTATCAACCCAAAAATGTCATTATACATCAGTGCAAGGTAAAATACAATAAAGAACTGTCTATATTTGCTTGCGAACTAGCTATAATAAACAGCGCCATAAAGTGGCTTAATGAACTTGAAACCCACGAACGCTCAAACTACGCGATATTAACCGATTCTCTCAGCGCCTTACAAGCACTTAATGCAGGATCATCGAAAACGCGTCCCGACCTTATATGTGCAACATTAAAGGGAATCACAAAACTAGCAAACAACAATATCACTCTCCAATTCGTATGGATCCCGAGTCACGTAGGCATTCCGGGTAATGAACACGCTGACCAACTTGCCAGAATAGGTTCCCATGAAGGTCTACCCTCTGATTTAAAGCCTAGCGCGCGCGAACTAATTGCAATCATTTACCAAAAAGGGTATAATGAACAGGATCACAAATGGTCAATTTACTGCGCCGATCATAATTTACCGATATTAACCAACCCTAGCCATAAGATTAACATCTATAGTCCCATTAAAAGGGAGGACAGGGCTTACTCGCGCATGCGCCTAAGGGTGACTAGATTGCACGGCGACTATTACAAAACTGTCCTCTGCCCCCAGTGCAACATTCATAACACGTTTGAACATCTTTTCTTTATATGACCTAAACACGCTGAACAGAGACTAGAACTAATTGCAGGGGTAATAGCGGCCTACAAAACCCCACTTATCATTAATCGCGACTCACTGTTGATGCCTCCAAGCGGAATCGCTCCTGTTGTGCGACTGCACGTGTTTAAATTTTTGCGCGACACGGGCTACTTAGATAAAATATAATATTCCGTTGGACTATTAGCGGTAGATAGAAATAACAACACATACCGTCAGTTATATACTGCTTCATTTATTCAAATTAATAATAGCAATCTTATGTACTAATGACGGGCGGGACTCGGACGATGGTCACTTCGGTGTGCACCATATGGCCACTCGTCTGGGCCCGAACTGAACCTAACCATATTATCCCGGCCCTATAGGAAAAATTAAAATAAATAAATAAATAAAAACTCAGATCAATAATGGCAACTTTATGTACTAATGACGGGTGGGTCTCGGACGATGGTCACTCCGGTGTTGTCCATATGGCCACTCGTCTGGGCCCGGCTCGAACTTATATACTATTATTAATTAATTTGGTTCTAAAACTGTACCGTAAAACAATCCATGATATATGTAATTTTAAAGATTCCAATTAATAATGACTATCTTATGTACTTATGACAAGAGGAAAATTGCATCAATAAATAAATAGATATAGAAACACTGCATGTAATGTGCACGCCGAGAACCTATATTTGTATTTGGGGTCCAAATGTACTTTGGATTGGTAGTACATTACAATGCAGTGTCCAATAACACCTTGTTGACGTCAATACATAAATAAACAATACTATAAACAAGGCAAAGATGAGGGAGCTGTCTATAACGAACGTTCCCGGTTTCCTCGTCTGCGCTTTATGATATATAGGAAAATTACACCAATAAATAAATAGATAAAGACCAATAATACTAAAACGACGGAAGGGTACGTCCCCCCCCCCCCCCCCAATACATATGTCACTTGGCCCCTTTCGACCACTATGGATAAGCTCTAAGCCTTCTTTTACAACCAAATAGCGCTCTAGGTAACAAAACCCAGGGTTCCGCGAGACCCTCGCTTTCCTTCTCTTAAGCTGTAATCAGCCACAACGACGAAGGTAGGGGAAAAGCACACAGACAACATACTGCCACGCAGGATCGGAAGACGCAGTAAGTGCGCACGTGGGCAAATTTACCCACAGTGCAACCCCTATAGGTGTAAATATTGTTGTAATTAAATGTGATTAGTTAACATTTTTCCCATATGTACAAGACTTAAACATGTTGAGTAGAGCGTGTCAGCTGGGCCAGAGGGCGCGCCTGAAGAGATATCTCTCGCCCGTGCACTCTGGCTCCGTTGACATGACATCCGTGCACTCTGGCCCCGTTGACATGACATACCCAACATGACAAAAATAAAAATAAAAAGAGAATGGTGACGGTATTTGTTGTTGTTGTTTCCCCTACTGTAGCGTAGGTGATGTTTTCTTGTAGAGTAGTGTAAGTTTTTTCCTTGCATGCCTGTGCCTTGTTACGTTTGACGTTGAATTGCAAACCTTGTATTGCTAACCTGCACGTATTACCCTTGTCACTATGAGGATCAGATCGAATTAGAGGGATGGTCAGCATTAACATCCCAGATCTATTCCCTCCTGAACAAAATGCACTAATACATATAATTACCATCTGTGTAACCACTAGCAATATAAACAGGAAGAAGAACGTGCGCTCTCTCTCTCTCTCTCTCAAAAACAAATAAAGGCGCGTGAAAATTGTCTCCCAAAGAACGAAAGTGTAGAACCAGATATTGTCCTCCCTGTACCACCAACAACCAACCAGTCATCTCGGTCCAACCACACAAACGCAGCCCCTTTTCTACTATATTAAACTTCAAAACTATTCTGACCCTTGCAACACCATTAAACACCTGACAATATCCACCAGCACAACAGAGAGAGCCCATGTGAATTTACACCAAGACACAGGGCAATAGAGTAATATCTGTACTAATCTATGTTTATGTACTAACAAGTCCTCCGCGAGGGACGTTAAACGGGGGTGCAGTGTATCGGTGCTGTACACCGGGCACTTAAAAGAACCAGGGGCGCCTCTGGAATCGGGGCGCCCTCTGTATCCCGCTCGAACCCCCACTAACACCTCTTGGGGCGGAGAGCACAAAAACCACACACAAACTATAAAGAATTAACATTAATGCCAATAAGGATAATGATAATCTAGAGATAATAGGAATACTGCAAAAACCATTTTGATAAAAGGCAAACCAATACATTATCCATTAAAAAAAAAAAAAAAAAAAAAAAAAAAAGCATCTAGTCACATTAAGGTCTCATTGGCCATCGTGCTATGATGTATAATATGACCTTATTTTCTCCTCTGAAGGGTCACAGGGGCAGGTCGATACATCTGTAGTCGAGAAGACGCTGGACGACCTGTAAATAAATCTCAAATACACACCATATCTATGGCATAGACTCTTGGTATACAAGGATGTGATTTCGAAGAAACAGTATCTTAACAATTTGTGCTAAACCGCTACGTTATAATTTCATGCGCTTTAATTAATTCATGAATACCACACAAACAGTGTTCTTGATAAACTGAACAGAACGATTAACGATAAGCTTGTTATGCTTAAGTCAAATAAATATTCTGTTCTGTTCTGAAAATCATTTTCTGCTAATTTCAAACATTATTTGTAAGTAGCGATTAATTGGTAGATTTTATTTAAAAGTGCAAAGCCATAAAAAGCTGGTTTCTGGCAATTTTAACATGATTAATTTATACAAGAAGGCCTGATTACAATTCTTGTTTATCAGAAGACCAGCCATCTTCATAAATACTGAATTCAATACTAATTTAAGTACATGTATATAATTTTTGGCAAAAAAACTGATGAAGATCAAAGATATTTACAATTATGTCTTCCATAAATTAAGGTCATGGACGCTATACCTTCCTCAGTGCAGACGACCCAGCGAACACGAAAGCAAAATTTGTTTTTCTATGTAATTTCTTTGTTTTGTTTTTTATCCTTTTAAAAATGTATTGTCAAACAACAGAACACAATCAATGAGAAACAAACTAATTATTCTAGCAATTTGTATACATTTTTAACAAAACCTGTGTGCTGGCTATATCGATCATATGTAACCGTATAATATTGCGCTGCTTACTTCCCTTGGATATATCAGTGTTTGTTCACCTACGAATTTTAAATCGCCATTCGTGTCGCTCATCTCGCGGTGTTCGGACGTATTCTTCGCACCTCGGCATTTTCGTTGCGTTAGGTTAGGTCGTGAAATTAAGCGGATTATCTTGGAAATATTGGATTAATAAAATAAAATTGGATTAATAGTAAAATTAATTTGGAAATAATAAATCAAATTTAGGGTCTAATAAGATCTTCTATTTGAAGGCGAATAGTGGAGTTAAATAAAAACGTAATTAGCGTTAAAGTGCTTCAGTGCAAGAAGGAAAATTATCTAATTAATTAATGGGATATAATTAAATCTAAGTGTTTAATTTAACATTATACAATTCTTTCCTCGGTTTAGATTACCTGTGATCATTATAATTGATAACGGCAAGACATAGTTTATTTATCTTTGGTAATATCCTTTAAAAAAAGAACGCGAAAGATAGTAATCGATTAGTATTTTAATGTCTTTAATGTAATAGCACTGTGCAATTATCTGACATAAAGAATCTAGCCAATTTAACATTTAAAAGATAATCACGCCAATTTCAATAGTTTTTCATTAGAGTGTGCTTTTAAAGTTTAAACAAAAGAAAACAGTATAATACATGGTTTTATATCAATTCAATATTGTATTCAGTTAATCAGCATACAATATTTTTCCAAGAAAAGCTACTTGATAAGAAAATAAGATACAGAATAAGCGCTTTAAGTGTAATGTAAAAAGACCCTTTACAGTATAAAAACCTACGCTCATTAAGATTAGAGATCGCGTAACAATTAACACTTGCAATTTGCAATTGTCGCGAAAACAGGGACCCTCTGTTTACTACCAATTATCGGACTACCAATTAAGCGCCCAAAGACCCCTATTAGGCTAAGACCAATTAGAAGTAGATACCATTTACTATTCGACTACTCGCGAATCATTCATCAACCCGCTAATAACTGAAAATAAACTAACTAGAACGCGAAAACAGGGACCATCTATTTACTACTAATTACCGCTGTACTAAGTAACAGATCAAAAGGGCCCTATTTAGTTCTCAATTAAGACCTACTAGACTACTCGCGAAGTCCCTATCGAACCGCAAATAATTGATAGATAATTAACTACTCGCACGTAAAGAACAAAGAATTTTCCTCAATCAACTTAAATCCAAACACTGCGCGAGCGGCGAAATCGCAAACATAAGTACCCAATTGCTTCATTCCATTACATACAAACAGCTTAAGGAAAACAAGACTGAGATTTTACAAGGGAAATAATAATTAAGATAAACTTAAGAAAAACGACTACCGTACACGTATTTTTCTAAATCAAACCTTACCGCACTTCCTATCATTACTATGTCCGGGCCATTTAAGAAAGTTCTCAGGAGAATGAAGAGGTCGTTCTCCAGTAAGGAAACCTCAATGACGGAAACCCCTAAAATCAAGCGCGCAATGTTCCGCCCCGGGGACATCTCAATTGACTCCGAGTCTGGCGCTCCGTATTCAGCGACGCGTATTACCGATGACACCTCAATAACCCCAATCGTTCCTGTAACCGTGACTCCCCAGACAATTAATGACAATATGTCCAAAACCCCATCGACCACGAAGCAGACTACTCCCCCTGCCAACGGGCCATCATGCTCCCAAACCCATAAACAAGCCCCGGCAATATGGCTTACCTTTTGCCTTACCACTGTCGCGGTGATCTTCCCGCGAGAGAAGGCTAAGGCAATAGGGGAAGCCTTTATCAAACTGCTAGGCTCTGAGAGAGTAAGACCCCTAAAAGAGTCCAAAGCTGGTCTCCTCTTCAAAATTAGGGACGACGCACTCAACCAAGCTAAACATTTCTCCTTTGATAGATTTGACTTCAAGCTAATTGCTCAAACTAAACTTGCAAGGGGTGTCATCCAGGTTCCCAAAAACGCGGATATAGACAAATTAAAAAACGATCTAAAAAACAAATCCAATGTAGAAGCAGTCCATAGTGGTCTTAAAAACAATGTCATTACGGTCACATTCAAGACGGAAAACGCCCCAACAAATATACTAGGCCACAATGTTAAGCCCGCGCTCCTAGCAACTCTTCGATGCTTTAAATGCCAGATGTTCGGCCATGCGTCCAATGTTTGTAACAATAACGCGAAGTGCCCACATTGCGCGGGGAATCATTCGCACGCATCGTGCAATACCAGGCACGCTAGGAAATGCGCAAACTGTGGCGGCGGGCACAGCGCGGCGTATAAGGGGTGTCCGATCTATCTCAAATACCAATCTACTATCAACAGCAAAAACTTAAAGGTTACCAATCAATACATCAATAACCTTCAAGCTATAAATAAGCGACCCAATCTTGCCCAAATAGCTAAACAGTTAGTTGGTAAATCTGAAACAGAAATTTTGTCCATACTCAAAAACAAATTCCCCGAAAATGAGGCGCAATATAATATTGAGCATACCACTCCTACTCCGCCCGAACAACCGGCATCAACATCAACCACAAATAATGTAGCCACAAACAATGTTGAACATACATTCCGCCATCAGCAACAACAACAGCATAAGCTACCCTCCAGCTCACAAACTTCAGATCACCCTAAAAAAATGCTCAATCCTATACCATCACCGCAACAAACAAGGCAACAACAACAACCTAGGCAACAACGCCATCATCAGCAACGACACAGGATATCCGACCACCCCGCGTATTCTCCCTTCAATATACATAGAAACCGGCTACGCATGGCCCGTAACAACTCGACCCCGATCATGCGCCATAGCCTCCGCAAAGGACACGCGATTGCACCGCCGCTTCCGGTCTTCTTTCGCCACGCGTACGGAATATATTAAGTTAATCCAGTAGCCTTAAGCCCGTACGTTAGGTCAATTTAACACACCAAACCCCAAATGTCTGCGACAGTTCATACTCATAATATAAACAGTCTTACAATTATGTCGTGGAACGCCCGAGGGGTTACTCATAACTCAAATGCAAAAATGTACGAGCTTCAAAATTATGTTAATAACAACGAAGTGCATGTAGTATGTCTCCAGGAAACGAACTACAAAAGTAATCACAGACAAGTTCATTTAAAAGGATATCAAGAACCTGTGCGAGGTGAACAAAGAGAAAAACTTATAGGCACTGGGGTAGCAATATATGTAAAATCGGGCCTTTCATTTACTAAAATAAACATTGATCAAGATTGCCCTATTGAATCGTGTGCCCTCACACTGTACTTGACTAAGCACCAATCATTCCGCATTCAATGCGTATATGCTCAAACTAAAGATAATACGTGTAAAAATTATGCAAAAATTTTCCATTCAGTTGAACATAGAAAGAATAATATTATTGTTGGCGATTTCAATCTAAAACACCCCTGCTGGAACCCCGAGGGTGATCCACGATGCGACGATAACTCTGAAAATCTCCTAAAATTAATTAACAATAACAGCATAAACTTCCTTAACGACGGTCAAATAACGAGATTGTCTGATCGCGAAGATCAACCCGACAGCGCGATCGATCTAGCTCTTACCTCAGCCCATCTTCAAGCTATAAGCGATTTCAATGTCATTGACGACTCGTTTGGAAGTGACCATCTTCCAATCATAATAAACATTAAGACAAGAATAGAGAATACCCTTCCGTCCACACAACACAAATGGAAAATACACAAAGCCACACCTGAACAATGGAACAACTTTAAAACTCAGTGTAATAATGAGTTCCTTCCTAATGTAGATAATACTGACACCAACTCTTACTTTAAATCCTATATAACAAAACTTAAAACTGCGCTTGATAACTCAATCCCTGTAAGCAAAACACCTAAAAAACTCAAACGGTCTGTACCATGGTGGAATCAAGAATGCACAGACGCCATTAAATATCGTGAAAAATGTAGGAGAAAATGTATCCGAATCAGAACCGGACCTAAGTATGACAAATATAGGGAAGCCCGCAAAAGTGCTAAACAAGTATTAAAAAAGGCAAAATTAGAAAGCTGGAACGAATTCTGTAATAATCTCTCACATAAAACAACTAGCAAAGATCTATGGGATCAAGTTAAGCGCATGCAAGGCAGACCCCCTACTAATACACCTATCTTTCGGGTTAACAACGAAGTTCTTGTATCTAACGCTGATAAAGCTTCTGCCCTGGTACAACATTATCAAAAAGTAAGCAGTGACGAAGGATACTCTGAAACGTTTATTGCAAAGAAAATAAAAACAAAAAATGAATTTCCTGTCTGGTTACAATCTCTTACCGAGGAAAAAACTCACAAGTACAATGCTCCTTTTAGCCTGTTCGAGCTCGAATCAGCTCTCCTTACATGCAAAAACGGCGCGCCGGGCGACGATTACATCCATTATAAGATACTTAAACAACTTCCACTCTCGGGGAAACAAGAACTACTTGCCCTTTATAATAAATCATGGTCTGAAGGTACTCTTCCTGATGAATGGCACGAGGCCACAATAATTCCGATCCTTAAAATCAATAAGCCTAAAGACTCTCCAGCCTCATATCGGCCGATCTCTTTAACCTCTACGTTCACCAAACTAATGCAGAAAATGATAAAACCGAGACTCTGCGCGTATCTAGAAAAACATAACAAAATCTCAGAAGTCCAATCGGGCTGTAGATCTAACCACTCTTGCGAAGATCATTTAGTACGCCTTGAAGCTGATATTAAAAGAGCCCAAAATCTCGGTCAAACCGTAGCAGCCGTATTTTTAGACCTCACAGCCGCATTCGATAAACTATGGAACGAAAACGCCATTAAAACACTTAATACGTTAGGAATAGAGGGTAAAATGCTCAACTGGCTTGCAGCTTTTCTTACAACGCGTAAAATAAAAGTGAGACTGCATGACGCGACATCAGAATCAGTTGAGACTATAAACGGCTGTCCCCAAGGTAGTGTCCTATCTCCAATATTATTTTCCGTGACTATGAACACCCTAGACAGAGAAATTAAGGCACATAATTCACAAAATAACACTGATCTAATCAATTTATCACTTTTTGTAGACGATAGTGCAATATGGACCACATCTAAATCACCGAATCTAGCAATTACTAAAATCCAAAAAGCCCTAACTGCAATAGAAAACTGGAGCGCATCGTATGGCTTCCAAATAAATCCCACAAAAACCCAAGCAATCTTATTCCCTGCCAGTGCACAAAAAGTAGCGGCCAATGCACGTAAAGCAACTCGATCTAAGAAAACCCCTACCCCCCCACAACTTACTCTATGTGGTGCTCCTCTTCCGCTTCTTGACAACATTACTTTTTTGGGTATGACATTTGACAAATATTTAACATGGAAAGACCACATCCTTAAACTAGTTGTACGCTGCCAAAAGGACCTCAACTTTCTAAAATGCATCCAAAGAAACAACTGGGGTACGGATAAAAAAGCCCTTATGCGTATTTATAAAGCCACTATCTGGGCAAAAATAAACTACGGAAGCATTGCGTACAATTCAGCCAGTGAAACATTACTCAATAAATTACAAGTAATCCAAAATACGGCACTTAAAATTATAACTGGTACACGTAAATCTACAAGCACCGTTCTGCTGCACGCTGAATGTGGAATGATAGAACTGGGTCAACAAAGGCAAATTAACCAACTAAAATACCGCGCGCGCACGCTATCTATGGGACCACACCTCCCAATTAACCTTAGTGTTACTGAAGACCCGGCCTACCAAAAAAGGAAAAAGAAGAGTGGTCTCCCGTACGCGCAGAACGTGCTCGAGCTAGGCAAATATTATGAGACTATTGACATTAAAACTCAGGAACCTACATACTTTAGCTTAAGAAATCTATCAAAACCAAATATTGACTTACATCTAACAACATTAATTAAAAAATCCGACCACGACCCAAACAGTGGCTCTATAGCTCAAAACTATGTAACAGATAAATATGGGGATTACACCCAGATTTTCACTGACGGTAGCAAAAATGAGGAACTTGAAATAGCAGGCGCGGCTTTTGTAGTGTATCAACCCAAAAATGTCATTATACATCAGTGCAAGGTAAAATACAATAAAGAACTGTCTATATTTGCTTGCGAACTAGCTATAATAAACAGCGCCATAAAGTGGCTTAATGAACTTGAAACCCACGAACGCTCAAACTACGCGATATTAACCGATTCTCTCAGCGCCTTACAAGCACTTAATGCAGGATCATCGAAAACGCGTCCCGACCTTATATGTGCAACATTAAAGGGAATCACAAAACTAGCAAACAACAATATCACTCTCCAATTCGTATGGATCCCGAGTCACGTAGGCATTCCGGGTAACGAACACGCTGACCAACTTGCCAGAATAGGTTCCCATGAAGGTCTACCCTCTGATTTAAAGCCTAGCGCGCGCGAACTAATTGCAATCATAAACCAAAAAGGGTATAATGAACAGGATCACAAATGGTCAATTTACTGCGCCGATCATAATTTACCGATATTAACCAACCCTAGCCATAAGATTAACATCTATAGTCCCATTAAAAGGGAGGACAGGGCTTACTCGCGCATGCGCCTAAGGGTGACTAGATTGCACGGCGACTATTACAAAACTGTCCTCTGCCCCCAGTGCAACATTCATAACACGTTTGAACATCTTTTCTTTACATGCCCTAAACACGCTGAACAGAGACTAGAACTAAGTGCAGGGGTAATAGCGGCCTACAAAAACCCACTTATCATTAATCGCGACTCACTGTTGATGCCTCCAAGCGGAATCGCTCCTGTTGTGCGACTGCACGTGTTTAAATTTTTGCGCGACACGGGCTACTTAGATAAAATATAATATTCCGTTGGACTATTAGCGGTAGATAGAAATAACAACACATACCGTCAGTTATATACTGCTTCATTTATTCAAATTAATAATAGCAATCTTATGTACTAATGACGGGCGGGACTCGGACGATGGTCACTTCGGTGTGCACCATATGGCCACTCGTCTGGGCCCGAACTGAACCTAACCCTATTATCCCGGCCCTATAGGAAAATTAAAATAAATAAATAAATAAAAACTCAGATCAATAATGGCAACTTTATGTACTAATGACGGGTGGGTCTCGGGCGGTGGTCACTCCGGTGTTGTCCATATGGCCACTCGTCTGGGCCCGGCTCGAACTTATATACTATTATTAATTAATTTGGTTCTAAAACTGTACCGTAAAACAATCCATGATATATGTAATTTTAAAGATTCCAATTAATAATGACTTATGACAAGAGGAAAATTGCATCAACAAATAAATAGATATAGAAACACTGCATGTAATGTGCACGCCGAGAACCTATAATTGTTTTTGGGGTCCAAATGTACTTTGGATTGGTAGTACATTACAATGCAGTGTCCAATAACACCTTGTTGACGTCAATACATAAATAAACAATACTATAAACAAGGCAAAGATGAGGGAGCTGTCTATAACGAACGTTCGCGGTTTCCTCGTCTGCGCTTTATGATATATAGGAAAATTACACCAATAAATAAATAGATACAGACTAATAATACTAAAACGACGGAAGGGTACGTCCCCCCCCCCCAATACATATGTCACTTGGCCCCTTTCGACCACTATGGATAAGCTCTAAGCCTTCTTTTACAACCAAATAGCGCTCTAGGTAACAAAACCCAGGGTTCCGCGAGACCCTCGCTTTCCTTCTCTTAAACTGTAATCAGCAACAACGACGAAGGTAGGGGACACAGACAACATACTTCCACGCAGGATCGGAAGACGCAGTAAGTGCGTACGTGGGCAAATTTACCCACAGTGCAACCCCTATAGGTGTAAATATTGTTGTAATTAAATGTGATTAGTTAACATTTTTCCCATATGTACAAGACTTAAACATGTTGAGTAGAGCGTGTCGGCTGGGCCAGAGGGCGCGCCTGAAGAGATATCTCTCGCCCGTGCACTCTGGCTCCGTTGACATGACATCCGTGCACTTTGGCCCCGTTGACATGACATACCCAACATGACAAAAATAAAAATAAAAAGAGAATGGTGACGGTATTTGTTGTTGTTGTTTCCCCTACTGTAGCGTAGGTGATGTTTTCTTGTAGAGCAGTGTAAGTTTTTTCCTTGCATGCCTGTGCCTTGTTACGTTTGACGTTGAATTGTAAACCTTGTATTGCTAACCTGCACGTATTACCCTTGTCACTATGAGGATCAGATCGAATTAGAGGGATGGTCAGCATTAACATCCCAGATCTATTCCCTCCTGAACAAAATGCACTAATACATATAATAACCATCTGTGTAACCACTAGCAATATAAACAGGAAGAAGAACGTGCGCGCTCTCTCTCTCTCTCTCTCTCTCAAAAACAAAAAAAGGCGCGTGAAAATTGTCTCCCAAAGAAAGAAAGTGTAGAACCAGATATTGTCCTCCCTGTACCACCAACAACCAATCAGTCATCTCGGTCCAACCACACAAACGCAGCCCCTTTTCTACTATATTAAACTTCAAAACTATTCTGACCCTTGCAACACCATTAAACACCTGACAATATCCAACAGCACAACAGAGAGAGCCCATGTGAATTTACACCAAGACACAGGGCAATAGAGTAATATCTGTACTAATCTGTACTAATGTTTATGTACTAACAAGTCCTCCGCGAGGGACGTTAAACGGGGGTGCAGTGTATCGGTGCTGTACACCGGGCACTTAAAAGAACCAGGGGCGCCTCTGGAATCGGGGCGCCCTCTGTATCCCGCTCGAACCCCCACTAAAACCTCTTGGGGCGGAGAGCACAAAAACCACACACAAACTTTAAGGAATTAACATTAATGCCAATAAGGATAATGATAATCTAGAGATAATAGGAATACTGCAAAAACCATTTTGATAAAAGGCAAACCACTACATAATCCATTAAAAAAAAAAAAAAAAAAAAAAAAAAAAAAAAAAAAGCATCTAGTCACATTAAGGTCTCATTGGCCATCGTGCTATGATGTATAATATGACCTTATTTTCTCCCCTGAAGGGTCACAGGGGCAGGTCGATACATCTGTAGTCGAGAAGACGCTGGACGACCTGTAAATAAATCTCAAATACACACACACACACACGAATTTTAAATCGAGGCGTTTGCCGATATTGCTATTTCGGCATTTTCTTAAGACGTTTACACCGGTATGGTGTAAGTTTCCACATGTTATCAATGCTATATAACTTGTATTTTGTTAAGGCAGTAATTATTTATGGGGTATATTCATTCATTCAAGTTTTTTCAGTAAATGCTATTCGTACCCAAATTACGTCGTACCTACCCTTTCGACCCAGTTGAGGCTATATGTCTTATATGTTAGGGTAATTTCCAAAGCTTTTCTTTCGTAACTATGTCATTGTTTATTACTTAGGTATAGGCTATACTTTTTACCTTTTTTCAGTCATTTAAAGTATTTTTTGATTACAATACATCATTTTCATTGTTCTTTACTGCAGAACTGAACATCTTTTATTTTGTTTTATTGCAGCAATTTACCACATACATCGAGTTGACTCTAAGAATAAATACTGAATACCACCACATACAGTGTTTTTTTCGACACGATCGGTCCGCTATCTGTTTCCAGAACAGAAAAGTAAATTGACCTACACTTTGCTAGTAGCAGATGGAGATGACTGGTACTGGACATCGAACTAAATCCACGTTCAAAATTGGTCGCACTAAAGTCTCATCTGTATTTCAACCGGCTTAAGAAAGTTTATTTTATGTCAACACGGCATGTACGTCCGTTTTCTGCAAAAGGAAGGGCTCTTTATGAAGAGAGAATTGATGACTTTAGGAAGCGCTGTTCTGTTTCATGGCGCAAAGTGACTGAAAGTTTGTGCATAGTAAGTAGTTTAACTTATGAGAGTAGTGTTGGTGAAATTAACCTGATTGAACAGCAATTACCTATGAAAGTTACGTAAAAGTTAAAGACGAATTTGAAGTGCACTTAAAAAATGTGAAAAGTGAAGCAAGTCTTAAGAATTATCGGCTCTCACTACAGACGTGTCGCGACAGGAAAAAGCAAAGTTACATGCGCTGGAAAAGATTGACCAAAATAAACAATCAATATTAAAAAAAGTCATATCCAGCATGAAGCCAAACTCTGTCCATGGTGGTGTGAAGACACACAGTTCGAGATCCTCTAGCCGTAGGAGTGAACTCATCGCATTGAAACAAGCAGAAGCCGAATCTGCCAAGATAAAACTGAAATATACTCAACAAGAAGCAGCTCTTTTGAAACAAAAGGCAGAATCAGAAGCGAATCTTCAAGTTCTTTCTCAGCAAAAAGCTTTTGAAGCCGACGCTGCAGAAGTAAAGGTACTACAAGAGCATGATGTCGAAGGCTCTGATGGGTCAGAAAGTCATGTTGCACCAGACATTAAATTCAAATTGCAAACTTTGCCTGTTGTAAAACCTGACAATCTAGTTCAAGAATTCATCAAGAAATCCACAAACAATCCAACAGTATCTGACACTAATATCGGAGAAAATCTGTGCAAATTTCTCCTTAAAAAAGACTAGGCTCTCTCGCGACTGACTATATTTAGTGACAAAACTGACTTTTTATCCCTGGAAATGTTTGTATTAATATGTAAAATGATGACAATTTATAAACGCTGTATTAATACAAGTATCAAAAATGTTGATTTTTAATGCAAAAAATGACTTTGTTTGCGAAAATGTTCGTTTTAATACGAACAAAGATGACAGTTAATAATAGTTTGCATTAATATGAAATATCAAAAATGTTGATTGTTAATGCAAAAAAAAGACCTTTTCCCTGAAAATGTTCGTATAAATACCAACAATGATGACATCTATGAATTTATCAAGTATTTCTGAAAAAAATGTATAGTGCGTAAATTTACGAAGTATGGTTATGTTAAGAATCTATGAATTAACAGGGGTCTAGCTAGGCTCAAAATTTAGGGAGAAGTCACTTCTCCCTAAAGCCAAAATAGGGAGAATTGGTAACATATTTGGGAGAAATGATACATTTGCGTCATAGATCTTAGTTTTACGTATATTTTGCAGCAACTTAGTGGTTTATGTTCAGCTTTTAATCAACTCTTCACTTGTTTTATACAATATGACATGTTAAGTGTATAAAACCAACATTTTCCTTATTTCTCATTGATTGTTGATTATGATTGTACTTTTAATTACTTTTTTTCCTTAACAGGTGTATCAAATAAACTTCAATTGTAACAAGCCAGTAATGTTCAGAATCTTTTGACTTCCTTGTTAATTTTAACCAATTCAACATTAAATCAAATTAATTTTTTGTTACAAATATTTGTTTTAAATTAAAAATTCATTTAAAATCTCATTTTACAGCAGAGATTCCAAATCTGACCTGTAAATGAGCCCCATATTTATTGTCAGTGCTAGGTTACATCTTCCCATTTGATCATTCCTTAGTATTGTTTTAATGGGCCATTTAACATTGCTGTATCATAGTTACTGGTAGCCAGCAGAAGGCAATTAATCAAGGCATCATCTATTAACAATTTCAAGAAGTGTAATAGCTCCAGACTGTTCTTTTGAATGTTCAACTTTGCATGACCTGTACATGGGGCACTAATGGCAGAGAATCCTCCTGTGTCCAATTCTCCACATCAAATTGATTTTAATCGGTCAATATCTGGCACAAAGTAAATCATTAAAAGGAGGAGAAGTCACTTCGCCTTCATGAAATTAATGTGTGAAGTGAAGATTAATTTGGCAAAGAAATTGCCCATTTCGCCCACTCGCGAGACCCCTGATTAAACAAGTATTTCTGTTGTTTTTTTTAAGTGCGTAAATTTACGAAGTCTGGTTTTGTTAAGAATCTATGAATTTACCAAGTATTTCTGAAATTGTTTAATAATGCCTAAATTTAGGAAGTCTGGTTTTGCTATGAATTTGCCAAGTACCGAGTATTTCTGAAAATATATAATAGTGTGTAAATGTACTACGTATGTTAAGAATATATGAACTGACCAAGTACATGACTTTGTATTTCTGAAAATTTTTAATGCAGCATAAATTTACGAAATATGATTTTGTTGAGAATATATGAATTGACAAAGTATGGGGTATTTCTGAACAAATATAATAGTGCGTAAATTTACGAAGTATGGTTTTGTTAAGAATATATGAATTGACCTGGTATTTCTTAAAATTGTTAATAGTGCGTAAATTTACGAAGTAAGGTTTTCCTGAGAATATATGAATTGATGAAGTAATTCTGAAAAAAAATAGTAGTGCGTAAATTTACGAAGTATGGTTTTGTTAAGGATATATGAATTGACAAAGTATTTCTGAAAAGTTTTACTAGTTCGTAAATTTACGAAGTATGGTATTATTAAGAATATGAATTTACCAATTATGTCTGAAAAGTTTTAATAGTGCGTAAATTTACGAAGTATGGTTTTGAATTTACCAAGTATTTCTGAAAAGGTTAAATATTGCGTAAGTTTACGAAGTATGTTTTTGTTAAGAATCTATGAATTCACCAAATACTGAAATTTTGTAATAGTGCGTAAATTTACGAAGTATGTTTTGTTCAGAATCTATGAATTCACCAAGTATTTCTGAAAGTTTTTAATAGTGGGTAAATTTACGAAGTATGTTTTGTTATGAATCTATGAATTCACCAAGTATTTCTGAAAGTTTTTAATAGTGCGTAAATTTACGAAGTATGTTTTTGTTCAGAATCTATGAATTTACCAAGTATTTCTGAAAGTTTTTAATAGTGCGTAAGTTTACGAAGTATGGTTTTGTTAAGAATCTATGACTGTTTTTTTTGTTAATAGTTCGTAAATTTACGAAGTATTTTTTGGTTAAGAATCTATGAATTTACAAAGTATTTCTGAAAATATATAATAGTGCGTAAATTTACGAAGTATGGTTTTGTTAAGAAAATATGAATTGACCTCATATTTCGGAAAATTGTTGATAGTGCGTAAATTTACGAAGTAAGATTTGGTTGAGAATATATGGATTGATGAAGTATTTCTGAAAAGTTTTACTAGTTCGTAAAATTACGAAGTATGGTATTGCCAAGAATATGAATTTCCAATTATGTCTGAAAATTTTTAATAGTGCGTAAATTTACGAAGTATGGTTTTATTTATGAATTAACCAATGAAAATGTTAAATAGTGTGTAAATTTACGAAATATGGTTTTGTTAAAAGTCTGGTTTTGGTGAGAATCTATGAATTCACCAAGTATTTCTGAACATTTTTAATAGTGCGTAAATTTAGGAATAATGGTTTTGTTAATCATATATTTCTTTAAAAAAAGAAGTTCATAAATTTATGCCACATGGTGACAAGCAATGAAAAAGCTACTGATTTTTCTCCCTTAAAATGTTCGTAAATTTACGAATAATTTCTTAGTTGATGTCAAATGTGTTCTTTTTGCATTAAAAATGTTTGTAAATTTACGCACTTTTTTTAGGAAATATACAAGTTTGATAATTCCTGTTTATGCATTTTGATTCAAGGTTAAATTTGTGTGCAATAAAAGTGAGAAAAAAACACCTGTTTTTCTTCATTTTGCAACGAAAAAAGGGAATATCAAAGGATATTCCCTCATAGAATTCCGATGCGTTCATTATGAACTCATGGATAATGTGTTTACCTTAATATTTAAATGGTATAGTGTTATGAAGACTTGAGAATGAAGCTGTACATATTGAGCTTAAACAAATATTTCAGAGGTCATTGTAAAAAGTAGGATGTATAAGTTTCCAAACAGATGAGAATCAATCAAGGCCTGTCATTTCTTTGAGGCGGCGGAGTGCGGCTCTCATTTTTCTCTCCATGTCTGCCACCAGCCGGTCAAACTTCTTTGCAACTATTATACTGTCATGGCTTTTGCGCGGTGCGTCTCGTGCATGATCTCAATTGATCAGGTCCTGAAAGATATTTTATAATGTAAATGTTGAATATTGCTGTTATGGTAATTTCGTTGCTATAAAAATTATAAATTTAAATCAAAACTAGTTTGTTTGCTTGTTGTTTTGGGTTGTTTATTTTTGCAATTTTAATCCTCTGATCACATGTGACTTATCGCTTTTCATAAATAAATATGTTTGGTGGAAAATACTGTTTGAAAATGTACCAAGATACCTGGTCTCATTTGGCTGTGTGGACTGGTTGGAAGTGTGACACCTTTAAAATGCAATAACCAGTACCCTGTATAGTTTTACCCCTAAACAAATCCAGCTTTTCTTGGTCAAGGAGAGGGCGGGGTTTTCCCACTCCTGTTCTCCTCATGTTGGCCAGCTTGTGCAGGGTAAAACCTGGTATTCAAGTCAATACATCAGGTAGTCTCCCTTTTGCTCCCTTTTTTGGTAGGCGATGTGATGATGCACATTTTTTCCAAAGGATCTTCTGGTCAATGTCAATTCCACGGTCACCATGGGGTTTAACCTTTAAATTTAAAATATAAAAGTTCTCATTTAATATGGGGGAAAAATGTGTTCATTAATGACCAAATATAGGTATAAATAACATTTAAGATGACAATAACCATAAAATACAGCCATAATAATTCAAATGGTGTTGTTTTTCCATAAAATTGCATTACATTTACTCATCCATTTACATTTCCCAGCGACAATACATAGATATGATAATGATCATAATCAATTCAATAAACTAAATAAAAAAAGGGATGCAGAATTGAAAATACAAACCTGTTACAACAGACTGTTCTTCAGTATTCCAAAAATACAGGAAGTTGTTGAACTAGACCATATCACTTTATATGTCTTTAACCACCCACTTTGAATCTCCTTTGCAACAAACTTATTGTTGATTTATACATTGTAGTAAATACACATTTTATTTCATCACACAATACTTCATGCTGAAAGTATTTCAAGACATTTTACACTAGAATAATAAGTCTGAATGTTGTTCACTTTATACATGTACCTAAAATCTAGCTTAAAGTCAGTTGCTGATTCTGCTTGTTTTCAAAAAAGAACTTCCTATCTGTGGTTCTCAAATAGATGGTGCCTGAACCAATCAAAAGTATATCAACACCCCTTTGTTAGGCTTAGATAGAGAACTAATAAGTACTGGCTAATCTCTGATCTGATTCCATGCTGTGTCTAAGCCAAAAATTACATAATTTGAGAAATACTGATAAGGCAGTCATTTCAACACCAAAATATTTATTGAATAATACACAGCACCCTTAACGCATTATATTTAATTGTGAATATTTAAATATAACATGCTGAATGGTGTTAGCAAATAATAATAATAATATAAATATTATTTTAGTTGCCTTTTAAATGTTTGTTTATGGTCAATGTGGTAGATATTAATTGTATTGGGGTATAAATGTCAGTATAAGAAAGTTCAAAATTTATATATTTTTATGTTGAGGAAATATACTTGATACTTTCAAGCCTACATAATATTTTTGACACTTTCAATTAGTTACCCACAGTCTGATTTAGGTGGAAATTGTTAGAAATGTTTGAGATTAAAACAAAAGCAATGTTATATGCATTGAAATTGTATTATAAAGTATATTAACATTAAACAGGTTCATATGCACAACCAGTAACCGCTTTGAATTCAAACTGCACCTTATATTATAACAGGTTACTGAGGTATATATCTATGTTTATTCATTTGATGCAAATAAATTGTTAGAGCCTGAAACAAATTTGTTTCTTGTTCAATTTCTGTACAACATTTGCTAAACGGTTGTTAAAGACGCACTTTTTAAGAAGTGTGTTAAACATGTGTCTTTTTAGATACATCCGTTAAAAACAGACCATATGATAAAAACGCACTTATGAAATAAAAGACTAACTCATGGTTAAAAAAGACGCACATCGAAAAAGAAAAACGCACTTTTGTGAGAAAAAACCCACATATGTAAATCTTAAAACACACTTCTTAGATAAAAAAACACATTTTGCTCACATCTACACTCAAAAGCGCACTTACAGATGAAGAAAACACACAAAAAACAAACTTTTTCACTTAAATAACGCACTTGAAAAGAAAAAACGCACAAAATGCGCACTTAAATGCACTTTTGAACACTGAAAACGCAGATATTAACAAAAAACACAGAATTAACGCACTTTTAAGTGCGTTAAATGTGTGTTTTTGTAAAATGTGCGTTTTAAATTGACAAGGGAATGTTTTGTGTTATACCAATGAATAACATATGGATATAACACATAATTGAATAAGGTAGGTAAATAGCGTGTTTTGAGATTGCATAACGATGCTAATGCACACATATACATGCATACATAACCTTACCATTTATATCGCGCGCCGGATGTATCACGGTCGCGATCTTTGGACCCCTTCAACCGCGATATATTGGATTTGCAGTGTATTAAGTGTCTTATATCGGGGCTTGAATGTTGCGCACAAAATCCTTGCGCAATAATATAGACAAAGAAGTAAAAGTTCCCACCATTAATTTAGTCTTTCCCCTTTTGTACGCTCCAAATATTACCCATATAAAAAGTAGCTTAATATTTGAGAGCGTCAATAATTTTACTAGGGGTGAGTAGGATAGCTCCACTATATATATTTCATATATAATATGCGAGCTAAAATACAGTCAACAATTAAAGAGTTGTTGTCACTGGGAATGTGATCTTGCATATATACACTTCGTGTTGACAACATATTATTTTCAATTAAATTGTTAAACAAGAGCTGTCTCCATAGGATGACGTATGCCCCCAATAAATGCTTTGATAGAAATTATGAGCATTTTTCGAAATCTAAATGCATGTTTCGAACCCTAAACGCGGACCCTAAGGTCAAGGTCATGGGGTAAAAATTTGTGTGCGTATGGAAAGGCCTTGTCCATATACACATGCATATCAAATATGAATGTTACATCTGAAGCGACAAAAGAAGTTATGAGCATTTTTCGAAACCTAAACACAAAGTGTGACGGACAGATAGACGGACAGACAAACAGACGGAAGGACAGTGCGATCACTATATGACTTCCTTCGGCGGCATAAAAAAATCCTTGAAATGCACTAAGTGACTCCATGACCTAGTTTTTGACCCGGCATGACCCATATTCGAACATGACCTAGATATTGTCTTGATACAACTTCTGACCAAGTTTGGTAAAGATCAGATGAAAACCACTTCAATTAGAGAGCGGACACCATGCTTAATCCTTGAAATGCACTAATAAATTGACCCCATGGCCTAGTTTTTGACCCGACATGGCTCATATTCGAGCTTGACCTAGATATTGTCTAGATACAACTTCTGACCAAGTTTGGTAAAGATCGGATGAAAACTATTTGAATTAGAGAGCGGACAAGAAAAGTGTGACAGACGGACAGACAGTGCGAAAACTATATACCCACTTGTCTTCGAAAGGGGGCATAAAAATGTGGAGAAAGTATACAAATGTGTTCTTTTTCTTTGCAGACTGACTTACCTATCAAAATAGTTACATAAACAAATATGTATAATTATATTTTTAATATTATGCGCATAAATAAAACATTTGCTATTTCATGTAATTTAATTGTAGACAGCAAATAATGAAACAAGAAACCGTTTGAGACGGGTAATGCTCCACAAAGGTTTTTTTGTCACAATATTGCACTATATATTCAGATAAAAGGATACGTCTTGAGGGGCATAACTTTGGACACAATAATACGATGGATGGTTTAGCAACTTAAAAATTTCAAAGGGCCATAACTCTGTAAATAAATCATCTAACCAGAACCCACTAATAACATGCGCATCTCCTCAAGAGATTAAGCTTCCCATAAAGCTTCATTGTATTCCAGTCAGTAGTTGGGGAGAAATAGCCGGGACAAGAATTGCACTATATGAACAGTTTATAGAAAATTTCAAAGGGCCATAACTCTGTGGAAAATCCTCCGACGAGAACCGGCTGATAATATGCACATCTCCTGTTGGTAGTGAAGCTTCCCATAAAGTTTCATTGAATTCCCGTAATAAGTTGCTGAGAAATTGCTCGGACAAGAATTGCACTATATACACAATGGAAAATTTCAAAGGGCCATTACTCTGTGAAAAATCATCCGACCAGAACCTGCTGATAATATGCACATCTCCTCTTGGTAGTGAAGCTTCCCATAAAGTTTCATTGAATTCCAGTCATTGGTTGCAGAGAAATAGCCCGGACAAGAATTGCACTATATGTACAGTTAATGGAAAATTTCAAAGGGCCATAACTCTGTGAAAAATCATCCGACCAGAACCCGCTGATAATATGCACATCTCCTCTTGGTTGTGAATCTTTCCATAAAGTTTCACTGAATTCCGGTCATTAATTGCTGAGAAATAGCCCGGACAAGAATTGCACTATATGTACAGTTAATGGAAAATTTTAAAACGCCATAACTCTGTGAAAAATCATCCGACCAGAACCCGCTGATAATATGCACATCTCCTCTTGGTACTGAAGCTTCCCATACAGTTTCATTGAATTCCGATCATTAGTTGCTGAGAAATAGCCCGGACAAAAATTGTGCACGGACGGACAGACGGACTGACGAAGCGGCGACTATATGCTCCCCCCCCCCAATTTTTTTTTTTGGGGGGGAGCATAAAATGTCAAATTAACATGGATAATAGAAAATATTGTGAAATGCTTTATTTATAAATTAGAAACTAGATCACACTTTTACAATGATTGCAAGTTTCCATGACTCATTGAGGAATAAACCATGTAAAATGTTAGTTTTGCAAATTTATATAGTTATGGGAAACAACTACATTAAATTTAAATATAAAAGCATTTTTAAATAATTGTTTATGTACCGGTAAAACACCGCTTCATTCGTAAGAATGTCATTTGAGCCTAGATGAAGATACAGCTGTTGAACATCCATCTTCTGCAAGTCTCTCAACAATGCATGGCAAAAACGATCACAAGAAAATTTGGCACCCTTGAAAACAGAGTTAGCGAATGTCTGTGTAAATAAATCACAAATATACAATGAATGAATACACAAGGAAAACGCATGCATTGCCTCAGGATTAAAATGAAAAGTTTGCAAATACAATTCCCTACAATCTGTAAAATATTCCACACGCTTAAATAAAATATATAACCATGCAAATTAGTTAGAAAACGCAATCATTGCACATCAGCATAATAAGTTTAACTTTATATTGATGACAAATATTGTAATCATACGAAGCTTAGGACTTTAAATCTGAACTGTTTAAGTATAAAGAAATGAAATAATTACATCATTTATAGAAACTATGAGCATCACGTTTAAATGGTGGCGTTTCGTGTTTTATCAAAAATGTTTACAAAAACAGTAAACATTTAAACGACTGTTGATATCAACATAATCCATTTTAGTTCATTACGTTACAATGTTGCAAAACTTATTAAAAGCTGTTAAAAAAGACTCGTATACATTTGTATCATGTGTGCCAGATGGCCCTTATTCACAGCAGCGTAAACATAACAAAACACCATGTACGACCTAGACGTCTTGAATATTTGACACACGTCGGCACAAAGTGCTCGGGAAAATTTTCCAGCTATTTGTTGCATGATCATGCCCCGAATTGTCTTGAACATTCGACGCGCGTCGGCACAACGTGCATGAGAAAATTTTCCCGACATTTATTCATCCGCATTCATTTTTAATTTAATAAACAGATACTCGTTTTTATGTACATCTTGTAAGTTAGAAAACAATAAAAAATTTACACAGGTGTAGTCTTATTGAAGAAATGTTGGATCAATATTTATTCGTCTTTGCTATAAAATACTACGGCAGGTAAGAAGAAAACGTGTACCCAATGATTTGACAACGACAAATACAGTTGGTTTTAATATGACGTCATTGCGCTAATGGGTTATGATCTGAATATAACTTCTGGAAATAATCATTACTTTCAGTTTGGAAATGCGATGTCAATGACGCTTTTATAAATGACATATGGATACCGTTTAAAGGGTAACCTTTTGTTTATTTCATTAATCATTTCGGTTTAACGTTTAGAAAAATGTGTACATGTGATACCATTAATAGAAACAAACCTGAAACTGTAATTACTGTTCTATACCATTTTCATTACATATTCTCCCCAGAGATTGGCAGGCATTTTACAGCTATATCGTCAGGAAGAATATCCTTAATCCGATGAACATTGGAGTCCCCAGCAATAAGGTTCACTTTTCTCCTGTCTTGGGCTACTGAAAAAATAAAAGGGAAATGCTTCCTGACACAACGCTGCATCCTGTACAAAAGAGCCTGCGTAATAAATCTACTAATTATTAAAAGACAAGTCTTAACAATCCAAATACTACCTTAACAATACTATTGCAACAAGACTAATAAGGACGACTAAACTTGTCTAATGTGTGTCTAACTACACAAAAAGAATATAAACAAAACAGATCAATCACGCTTTAATAAAATTAAAGGTCACACAAGTTAAAAAGCACTAGTTTTCAATAATCAATAAGTGTCAAAATTGCAATACACTGGTAAGTGTTCAATCAATGCAAATATCACACAGTCACTATACACACATCAAAAGCGTCAATTATAAGCGCCGAAATGACTTCTTGATCTCAAAACAATGTCACAAACGTATACAATACCGGATCTCAACCGTTTGAAAGCTCGTGGGCAATCAGAGAGGGGAGATTAATCCAACGATGTTTTTTATTGTTTCTCCATTCGGTACCCCTCGCACGTTATTTGATTATGATTTCTCCATAGATGGTCATATTACAATAATTCATATTATTTAGATGTTTGTGTTGTGACATATATGGTTATGATTACCATATAAGGCAAAGACGGCCATCGACCAGAGTCGCTCTGACCTTCTCGACCCAAATCACCAATCTCTTGCACGACGGTTACATTGCATTCACCTCTGTGTTGGGCTCAGAACGGACTATTGTTATGAAAGCGTCTCATTTATGTCATGATCATTCCAAGCGTCCATCATTGAGGTTACAGAATACTAAACAATCTCTTGCACGACGGTTACATTGCATTCACTGCATTAAAGAAAACCATCTCATACCATGATATCTTATATCAGTCTTAATTCATTATTATAAAATTGATATGTTTTTTTTATGTTAAGAAACCAACATACATGCACACGTCGAAGCAATTCCTAACGTCACTCAAAAAAAATATGTTCAATTGTTTACATTAAGAAACCAACATACATGCACACGTCGAAGCAATTCCTAACGTCACTCAAAAAAAATATGTTCAATTGTTTACATTTGTGAAGTGCGTGGAATGATTCCATCTGCGTAAATAGGCAATAAATTAGTTCCAAAGAGTTGCATTAAAACTCGCAAGTTTTTGCACGATTTATCGTACATTTAAAAGTCATATTTCTTAATTTAATGCTTGCGATCTTAAATATCCAATCAAATGTACATTGAATGCGTTTGTTCGGTTTGACCTATTTTATAGACAAAATGGCAAGCTGAGCATTTCGCAGAGTTGTATGTGAGAGCAAGGAACGACAACTCTGCGTGGAGATTGCCAACTCACATGGAAAACGAAAGTAAAACTACATACTTCAATACACGGAAATGCAGTGAACACACATTCTACGGTGTCCTTTTGGGGCATTTTGTACTCGTTAACATTATAGTTAACAATGCAGTGAAAACACAGATTTTTCATAGTTTTATTGTAATGTTTGATTTTTACAAACATATACACATGTTAATATGTATTATATTCGTGCGATGTGCTGAATACCATTCTTTAATTATGATTTTATTTCAAAAAACAAGCTTCTGTATTGCAAATAGTCGTATTTTGTCGATATCGATTTATTTACACACGGACACTTGCTATTGACAAAGCTAAATCCTGGCGGGGGTGCTTCTGCTATTTAAACAGAGATATTCTTATGAAGGGACTTCATATCTACTTCGTGATGTTCACACATTGTTGCCGATTTCATTATGTCAGATAATGCTTTCAATAGGAAAAAAAGCAGCGGCCTTAACGAGCTTAAAGACCTATAACAAGCTCAAGTATGTTAGAAAATAATGAAAAAAAATGCATCCATCGGATTTCAAACCATGCTTATCGGGACTACCCATGCTGCCATTCCGACTGTTTATGTATTATTTCTATGTATCTTTTTTACTTCGTGATTTTATGATTACATATTGTTATGTAAACCAGGGGTCAACGATTAAGAAGTTTTCAAATGTTACCTATCCGTCAATGCTAATGCTTAATATAGTTTAAGAAAAGAATAAGAAAACTTCGACATCTACTGGTCACAATGCGTTTTAACGGCATTGAATGAGATATCATAATAGGAAGATTTGTTAAGAAAAGAATATGGAAACACTGAAATAACACACATTTAGTTGTAGGATAAAAAGCTTGTTTGCAATATTCATGATTATTGGGGAAATACATGTGACTCTGATATTTTTCAAAAGCTTTCACTTATAATGTATGGAATATGCCATGCCTCCTGGCGGCAATGTTTTTGAACGGACTGAACCATTTATGAACTCTACCAAGAGATCATAAGAACAGGTGTTTAAAGGAAAATACGTGATGATTGTGCACAAAAACGCGTTGACAAGCATAATATTTAGTTTGACCTAGTGACCGAGCTTTTGACCTCATCTCACCCAGATATGATAAGGGATGTTATGAACATTGCATGAAGATTGGGACAAACATTGGCCTCTGGAGATGTACAAGATGTATGTCGACGACGTAAGAAGGACGACGATTGAAGAAAAAGGCGATCATTGATGTTGTCTTATGTCCGATATTCTGAAAGAATTGTAATATGAATTAGAATGTATGTTTAGTTCAGATCAAGTATTGAAATAAGGTAATATTCTATACGATTTTTATACACACGTCAGAGCATTAGACTTTTACTCCAGGTGTCAGTGGTTAGAGCCCAGTTGAGGGTTACTTTTTTTCTTTCTTCAAATATTCTTGTTTTGTTAATTGGAGCGTTTTATATCCTATGTTAACATTTATCAATATAAAGCATCTAATGACAAGCTTCAATACATTCCAAAATCTGTGTAAAAGTCCCTTTAAATCAATTTCTGCAAAAATAGTTTTAAGTTTTAAACTGTTGTGTCCGCTTGATATACCGCTGGGACGAATGGACTACTTCAGCGAGAGACATATAGCCAGACAAACAGCCAGTAAGAAAGCCGCCCGACCGAACGACCCACCGCCAGCAAGACCGACTGATCGACAGACAAACAGACAGACAGACAAACAGACAGACACACAGACATCAACCAGCCGCCCGACCGACAGCCAGCCCTACCGACGGCCAGACCGACAGCCAGGCAGACAACCAGACAAAACAATCAAACAGACAAAGTAATTTTGCTTATGGGAGGCAAAATATTTATAACCATTACCTACCTTTCATACTCATAAGACTATCCAAACAATACAATGGTTACATGTAATGCGCTCATACATTTTGGAAAGTAATATTACAATGTACGCGTCTACGATATACCTTTTACTCTCTTTAGTTGTGAGTCAAATCAGTCTGATATTTGCCTGTTCATTTTGTCATAGGCAGTTTTATCTTCTGTGGGGCAACATTGTGCTGTTATTTGTTATTGTTTGTTATACGGAAGGGGACAATTTAATTTCCTTAAGTTTCCTGCGACAAAAACATATGACGATTGCCAGAAATAACTGGAAATATATTTCACCGAATTAGAAAAGGCCGCGTAAAAAGACAGACTTAATGTTAATATATGAAGTGATCAAAGAAGCAGTTAATTGGTCAAAACGGCCGATTAAAACGAGCGTAATTATCAGTTAACGCTTAGTAAACCGACAAAGCGACTTCGGAAATAGAAACGAGCCAAGACCCTTCATGCATATAAATAAAGCTTTGCGTTTAAGGGGCACCACAGATGCGTTTTATTTGATACGAAAATTCGAGTGACTTCCCCTGAACCCAAATGTTATTATCTTGTTGACCACGTTTTACAATTTCAGATTCAGCAACATTTTTTAACCCGAATAACATAGATGAAATTTTATCCCACTTTTACAGCGAAATCGGTTGATTAAAGCCCCGTTGATTAAATTTCATCTATAATCAACGGCAAGGCTATAATCAATGGCACGAAATGACGTCATCAACTGCCGAACCGGGACTACTTTTTCCCACGCACCTCGTCACCTGTATTTGCCAAGTGCATCAATAATAAAAACAATCTCAAATGTTTGTCAATCTTAATGACCTTAAAACAAAGAAAAGTAGCAAAAAATCGTGTTTTTTTGTCATTTATTTTTATTAAAACCTCTAGTATTAGGTAAATTTAACACTATGCAAATAGGTTCTGTTGTTGTAGCTCCCCTTTGAAGAAGTCAGTTCGAGTTGCTCCCCTTTGACCGTAGAAAACAATCGTCTGGACCAAGAAATCCTGTGTTAATTTACAAGCTGTACTCGGATATGTGTCCATCTGATTTATCTTCAAAGCATCTTTCCAACCTGGCAATACGCACAAATGACACTGCATCCCAGTGGTTCTTGCGTCAACAATTGGGTGTCAACAAGCTAGGTCAGATGCTGAAGGCCATGGCAAAAGACGCCGGCTTTCTCAAGCACAAGAGAATAACGAACCACTCAGTTCGCAAATTCCTGGTCAAAAAACTTCGAAATGCAAACATTCCACCCACTGAAACCATGGCCATAACAGGGCAAAAAATGTCCAGTCCATAACCAATTATTCCAACGTATCTGTTGAACAGCAGCAAAAGTGTTCATTCTTGCTCAGTCCAGTAAATGTAACAATCCAACAGATTCCTCTTGTTCACCTTCATGCACCGAAACTATGGCCGAAATGCAGCCTAGACAACCACTGTCTACCGTCGAACAAGTTGATCTTGATGTTCGCCCCACCCAGTCACTTCACCAGCAAATGTCTTTCTCTAGTTCGAACAACTTTGCCTCACAATTCTTTGGTGCCACTTTCAACATTCAAAATGTTAATGTATATAATTAGCTTAAATCCAAGTAATCTTTGTTATTTCGTCACGAAATAACCAAATATTATAACAAAGAAGGAAATATTGTGCACCTCGTGATCGACTCGATAGTTTGATATCGAAAGTGAATTGTGTGTGGTGTTAGGCTACGTTGTAAACAAATGTAGTTCCTTGTATATAACGACTTAATGTCATATTGATATCATAAAACTTAAAGATTTGCAATTCAATATGATTAAAATTGTAATTAATAACGCTCGACACTTTGTTACAGAACGATATTCTGATTTAAAAAAATGATTATTTGATCAGCGGTTATTTTTGGAACGCGGAGTAATACACTGACCTTGGTTACACTACAGTCATTATCAAAGTACGACAAACACTCATGAAAACTTATTTTGTTTAAATAAAAAAAGTTTACTGAATAAAAAGTGGGATAAATAGAATAATAGGTTAGTGTTGATTATAGATCAGGTTTATCATGCTCGGCACGAAAACGAAAAAGCACTCGCCAAGGCTCGTGCTTTTTGTTTTCTAAGCCTCGCATGATAAACCTGATCTATAATCAACACTAACCTATTATTCTCTATATAAAATTATAAAAGTGCTTCGACATAAGCAGAAATTCACGCAATTAGTCCCGTTGCTGATGATCAAACTATCTTTTAAAAAATACCTTGCATTAAAAATTGACAGTTTCCTAATGAATACAATGGTGTTTAAAACGTAAAGATGCAATATTAGCTTTCTAAGTTATAAATATGAAATAATATTGTAGAATGCATGACCTCCTGCGTTAAAACTCAACATACTATTAGTAGGTTAGGTGAAGCGGGGAACCATGTGGATCTGCTTCATTAATCATTACACATATGGACTACGATTGCCTTTCAATCATAAGTTTATATATTTATTTATTTATTTGCTGCGTTTACTTTATGTTAACCTATAATTATCGAGACATTGGTTCTTGACCTGTGTTGTTTCACAGTTATTTTGTACGAAATGCTTATACAACTGGATATGACATGTGTGTTATTTATCTAACTTATAAGGTAATTAAATGAGTGATGTCATCTCCGTATTTCTGTATTTTGTATTTTCAAGCCCCATCATTATAACACCTCATTTGATTCTATTTTGATTCACCATCTTAAGGCTTGTAATCAGCTCAAAAATACGATGATGATGATGACCAAATGATGATGATGAAGAAGAGGAAGATGTTGGAGATGGAGATATAGATAAAGATGAAGATGATGATGATGATGATGACGACGACGACTCCGATGATGACTACGACGACGACGATTATAACGATGATGATGTTGCTGCTGCTGCTGCTGCTGATGATGATGATACTGATGATGATGATGATGATAATGATGATGATAATGAACAGATGATGCTAATTGTGATCATCATGATTAGCAACACCAACACCAGAAACGCAACAACCACAACCGTTATTTCTGTCTTTTTCACGAATTTAACTTTTTCATTATCGACATTCAATCACCATCACATTATTAAGGGAACATTAAAAGAAATACTGCATGTTAAAACCGATGTGCAGTTCGCTAACTTAAAGCACGTCATATAAAACGAAGAAATGAAACCCATTTCCAAAAACACACGCCTACTCGGTCTCCCGCCTATGTAATCTATTGCAACTTACGATTTCAAGTCGACTGTTTTAGTTAAATAAGATTTATTCACACAAATGAACAGGTAGGCTATTTATACCATTTTATTAAGAAGCAAATTGCATCCGAGCGAGCGACTTTTATAAACTTAAGAAAAATCAAAACAAACTTTCAACCCTCTCATTAAATGCTTTAAAAAACAAAACAATCAACGATAATAAGGCAAAAAAATACAAAAAAATGCGTTCAACGTCGAAAGACAAATATATACTCCATTCTTACCCCGAGATTTCGAAAATAAACATTATCAACTGCATTTTTTTTTTTAATTATACTGTTTCAATGAAATAAACGTTAATAAAACTTAATGCTAAATGACACCCTTTTAACATATGATTTTATTGCGAAAATTGTCAATTTAAGAAGTAAGTACTATATTATCGTGCGCAACAAAGTGACAAATCAGTAAGTAAAAAAAACATCTTTATGTTTTACCAATAATTTTCCAAACCTCTCACAAATAAGACAATTAATATTCGAATAAACGTTTGTGGTAGTTTACAGTTTTGTTAATGCTTTATTTAAAACGCTCAATGGGTTGCAAGTTAACCAACTATCAAAGTTCATGTAATAATAAATTAATATGGTGCCGCTGTACTATTTAAAGGGGCATTTTCACGTTTTGGTAGATTGACAAAATTAAAAAAAAATGTTTCAGATTCGCAAATTTTCGTTGTAGTTGGGATATTGAACAGTACAAATATCGCGTGTCGCTTCGTGTATCGCGCAAAATATCGAGTATCGCTTCGTGTGTCGTGTGTCGCGGTCTGAAATTATATCGCGATACACGAGATTCTGATAATATGGGCGATATTTGAATAATAAAATTTCGTGTATCGCTTCGTGTGTCGCGCAAAATATCGTGTGTCGCTTCCTGTTTCGTGTGTCACCCTTTGAACGCTAGACACGATATTTTGCGCGATACTCAAAGCGCCACACGATATTTTGCGCGTTACACGAAGCGCCACGCGATATTTACCACGATATATCGCCTTTTTGGCTACCAACACAAGGGCGATATTTCGTGGTACATGCTCGCGCGTCGCTTCGTGTATCGCGCAAAATATCGTGTGTCGCTTTGTGTGTCGCGCAAAATATCGTGTATCGCTTCGTGTGTCGTGTGTCGCTCTTGATGAAAGAAGGGCGATATTATAGATTGCACCATCCGTATTCCGTACTACTCAGCAATTGCATCGTTGATATTTATGATATTTATGACCGTCTGAACTGAACAAAGTTCAAAGCAACACGGTCATGGTCTTGTTCGGTGGTGTAATCATCTGTACTTTAGACAATCCCGAGTGTTAACTAGGTCGGTTACACACAGACCCATCGTCAAACAGATAGCGATAGCGATGCGCTACCTGGAACTCTTACCGAACATTCTGGCGATATTGCCACAAGTACATACTGATTTTGCCGTCACATAGTAAACATTAGGCACAAGAGAATACTGAACGATTTCGGTTCATTTCGATTGTTAATGAATTGATAGCTGACGTGTATTTTAGGGATAAGTAACGAAAATCTGAAGAAGATATACTGATAACAAGTTTAAAGGTACAACTTAACCTTTTTTTTTTGGACAAGCACGACATGTTTTAATGTTAGTGAAAATACATGTATGTAAAATTAGTTTAAACCTCTTTACTTTAGCTCGATTGCATAAAAAGCTGAAGGCTTATTAAAACACTCTCGAGCCCGTTTCCTGGGAAGAACAAGTACTTGGTATGTTTGGGAGCGATCTAAAGAACATGTTGATGCAAATATCATTTAAGAAAGAACACATTTAAAATCTGATGTAAACATTTATTAGATGAATTCAAATATTCAAAATAAAACTGTTCAAGAGGCGTTTTATTAAAACGGCTGCTCTTTCTTTCAAACAACATATTCGTCGATCCCACATTCGCTTATACGCACGTTGTTGTGATTGTGTAAGCCGTCGCACGATTGATGCTTTTCATACAAAACATATCCTATAAGTAAATTGTTAACTATTCAAATAACACTCACGCTGTGAATAACATAGAAAAAAACAATATTAAGAAAACATCCAAGTGAGATACATAGGTATATATAACGTCATGGATGAAATGTAGTTCATCCCAAAGAGTAAAGAAAATCCAAGGACATATCAACATATCTTATGAAAGTCTTTTTATCAGAGAGCGTGTCTTGGGCACTTAACATATCGACAGGCCTTTGAAAAAACAAATCAGCATCTTGCAAATAATCATTATGAAGTGAAACAATATACGGTATTTAAGGTAATGGTAAGTAAAAACTAAGACCATTCAATAAGGATTAATGCATCAATGACTTCAAGTGTCTTTAATATAACTTATTTCTGAATCAAACAGTTTAGCACTAAAAGTAATATTTCGTTTCAGATAATTATATCTAAACATCTCAATAATCAAACGAAGCATATAAATACCCACACATATTATTGCTTACTTGTTGTCTCAATAATACGCATGGTACACCTAATGTCTATACATACTATATTTATACGTATAAAGCCCTCTTTGACACAATACAAATCAGAAATGTGCTTGTTATTGTGTTGAATAAATAAACATACAGGCATGTACTGTATTTCTTTCAATATTTTATAAACAAAACTATCACGTGCAATCAAGAAAGTCAGAGAGGGATTAGATGAAGTACATAGGAATTCAACATTATCATAAGACATTGACACACTCCTTATAATGATTAATTCGAATCGACGATGCCTCTATCTCAATAAAGAGTCGAAAACTTAAAAAACAAACATGTTTTAAAAAATACGTTATATGTCTTTCGCTATAAAGAAGGCATATAACAAACTGTAAGGCATATTGTCAGACACATACATATAACTACATGTACATTTAAGTTATTCCACATAAGCATACATTGATGACTGTGTTTTGTTTATATTACATAGCAAGTAATTGCATATGCAACACAAACTTTCTTTAAAGATTTAGTACAATATGCAATACACGACAACGAACGACAAGACAACGGTAGATTGTTTACAATGTTATGTATAGACACTAGTAATATACAATAATACAATTATTTGTTGATTGTAAAGACATATATAGATAATGTCATTTTGAAAACATACTTATATGAAAATAAAAATACAGTAATTTAGCAAAAAATGTACATGCACAATGTATTTCCTAATAAAATGATGGACGGAAAAAGAATCATGTTAACATGATACAACACTCGTAAAACATTGAATCCAAAACAATAAACGTGAGAAACATTATTGAAGAAACCATAAAATCGTGTTTCACTTATGTTAGTCTAACACACATACACACACATATTGGTAGCATTTTCATAGAGAAGCATTTTCTTAAGCATAATGCTAACTTGAAATGTGAAACAAAATATGATTCTTGTTTCGCTAGCACTGCTCACAAGCACATTCTTTGTTTTTACAAATCATATTATAATACAATAACAAATAAAACACTCCACATAGTAAATCAAACATAACATTTGACATATGTTGAAAGTATGAACAATTTAATTCAACAACAATTTGACATAAACGGGTAGACAAAGCAAAAAACAACAACACATGTTTACATTTTAAGCGTTATTTTGTTGTTGTTGTTTGTAGAACACTTTTTGAGGAATGTACGCTGTAAATATTCGAAATTTAATAACATTTAAATTTAAGGAGAAACAAATCGTCATAATATGCATTACACGATTTAAAAGAGGATAATGCACAAATGCAAAATATAATCATTATTTCGAAAATATGGTTTTATGGTTTAACTGTAACTGGTACAAATGTAATGTATACATGTATACGGATATGATTCCTTACCAAGAATACAGCATTATAGCTACAGCAGTTTATATTGAACGCATCTCGGCTTAGTCTAGGAATGTTTTGTAACAACGCGTGAACATGAAATCAGAATGTCGTTATAATTTTAGTTAAACTATATATCCAAGCAGGCTATCTCATATAATATGTGTGCATTTATAATCACGTGTCCTTAATAAATTGTTACATGTTTACGACGAGTTTCAAATGAAGCACAAACAGTGCGTGTAATAGGCATGTTACATTCACATGCATATTGTCTAACGTCTCTTGCTTCCGAGTTTCCTGCTTAATGTCTTGTATGCTAGAACCCATGCCTTCGCTCCATGTTTGTACAGAATTTTGTTTGGGAAGTCCTCTAATGTTGCCTCATCTATCACCAAAGCAGGCTCACTCTCGGCAACATACTCCCGTAGGCCGTCAAGAAAACTATAAATATAAAATGCCAGACATTTCAATTCACAACCAAATTTGTCATTCATTTCATACCTTCACTTCTTAATGTCATGCGACGATTCTGGACAATTAAAGGTAGCAAACAGATACACGATCCATGTGGCTTGTCAGTTAATAATACAAATATATGTATTTAAACAAACTGCAATTATACTTTTGCAAAAACAAACATTTTCAACTGAAAAACTATGCCTGAGAAAATATGTATTCCCCCATATCGTTGTAGTCGAAATTGTTTAGAAAGATTTTACTTTAAATAATTATGTTAAATGAGAACAATGGTCTACCTGAATTCGCTTGTATCTACGTTATCCTCGTCGTCAGGATTTTGGCGGATTGCCACATTGAAGAGTAGAAACTCGTGCATAACTTCAAGAATTACTGACAGTTTGTCAACGCTCAGAGTTTTCATGTATTCCTTAAACTTTGCTTTAACACCGTCCTCAAGGTCTTCGAACATGTTGTCTTGAAGAGTTTCAAACACCTCCTGTAAAAATGAACACAGTGAACGAATGTAATAGTGTGAAACAATTTTATTAATCGGACACTTATTTTCGTGGATTGTGTGCTTAACCACGAAATCGTATGTGCAAAGATCGACAAAGGATAAAGTCTAATATAAGGCAGAATAAAACATCCACGCATTAGACATCCAACGAAACTTATCTATTGTACAAATCCATGAAATTTATTTTACAAAATTAATTGAATCCACAAATGTTGAAACGAAACACAAATCAAAAGTAAAAGGAATGAAAAAAACTTATAAATTAAATGCTTAATAAAAAATATGAAAAGAAAAAATCATGTCTTTATTTGTTGAACTTCTTGCTCTCATGTGCACATTAGGTGAAAACATCTAAAGGCACGAATGTTCAGCTCATATATGTTGGCATGCAATAAATAACTCCCCATACACAATAAGGAACGAAAACACTAACCTCTGTACTCTGCCGATGGTCTATCAGCAGCTTGGATCTTTGAAGTGACAAAAGCAACCACAGGGCTCTAGCATGCTGCAACTCACAGGACTGACGTGCCTTGATTAGAAAAACATTCACAGGAATTATAAAATAACTTGACCTAATGGGCGATTTATCGGATGATAAATCAAAGTTGATACACGCGGAATATAAACGTTATATTAATGACTGTTCTGCAATAAGCTATTCTACTACTCAGAGTGCTTGTCTGTTGTTCGAAATAAAAACGTTATTATGTAGAACCGGGTACTACCGCAGCGATCAGTGAGTAAAAATGGGCATAATCATTATAATAAGTATCTTAACATCACAACTTTAAAGCATGACAGAAAAATGACTGTTCGAAATGTTGTGTATACCTACATAATATAATTACCTTTTGACTTAACATGGCATTTTCTATTTGTAGAGTCTCAACCATGAAGATGTTGAGCTGCGAATGGCAAAGTCCTCCAGTAGTTTTCAGAAAGCTGATAGCAATATCCAGATTATCTAGAGATCTGCAGACATCAGGCAGTTTTCGTAATTCCTCGCATATTTGCGTGCGGACCGCCCCGTTCATGTGTACCTAAATTGGAATTATATGATGCATACTAATCAATTATTCGCTTTCAAAACAATTGGTGATTCATCAAGATGTTTTGTTATTAGTTGTTGTATATACACTCTTAACATTATAAGCACCTTTCAAATACCGAAATCATATTGTTTAAATAAATTATAAATGATAAAATAGGCACGATAAAATTACCGAATAATTAGTTCTATAAAATGCTACTCATAGATGTGCTTCAGACACTGATGCATCCAAAGCACATTGTTTGAACACTACAAGTAATTCTGAAAAGACTTGGTTCCACACAAAACCACATTATATATATAAATTTATTTTAACAATTAGAATAATAACTTAATTGCAAACAAATGAATGCAACTTTAATTCCTTCATTAACAATAATCTACAATTACCGGTAATTAAACTGTGAACATTTTACAAAATCTACCCAACAATTATTTTGTTAAAATCGGTTGCAGCCAGAATTTCTTCATTTAAAGTCACGGCAAATTACAGTCAGTAAGTCAGCGTGATATCCTTCCAGTACTTTAGTACAAACACTTCAAAACATACGGACGAATAGATAAACGTATTGACGGACATGTGTAATATTTAATGCATTACACTTCGGGGAAGAGGGGTATCACACATGTCAACTTAATATTGTATTCACCTGTGGTATTCTCTCAGCAAGTCTCATAAAAACAGTGCGGTTCGTAACCTCCGTCCGGTAAATCATCAGATCAATCTATAACAGACGCCACAACTATAAGCTTCATTCATTGATGCAATGCCATTAACACCAAATGTATTCTAAAAGAAAAACAGTTAAGTGCAAGCAATATTTACAGTCACAATTTTCGACATCAATTTGCAAAATATACTGTGACTTTTTATACCAATGATCCAAACAGACGCATGCGAATTATGCGGTCTAAACAATTACCTCTAGAAAAGCAGATATTTCTATCCGTGACTTTGAGTAGAGAAGCCTGTCCATCAACTGTCTTTCTAGTCCAACAAAATCATATTCGATTTTGCTACCGACGCCCATCTCGAAGGAATAATGGCAGTTAGCCAAGACCAGGGGCATAAGGTCGTGTTCGTGATAATAACATATTAGATGCGCCGAGGTCACAGCCGCAGGTTTTATCGTTTGATGTCTCATGTCTTTTCTGTGATTAAAAAGTATTTGTATTGAGTACACGTTTCATTAACCATTGGTATTAAATTAATATTAAACTTATTGAAATCAAATCGGGAAATCTTTAGTTTAAATGGATCAAGATAAGCAACCTAATAAAACCAAATTTAAACGAGTATATGGATGCATAACGATGATGATCACAGTGAGTTTTTAAACGTTTAATTATAATCCATATAACATGCATGCTGCTAAAATACCGATTTAAATGACGTTGACGTTAACAAATATTAGCATAACCGGGTTGCATCATAGTCATGTTTAAATTAAATAAGGACAACGCCAGTCGTCTAAAGCATCCTTATTAGATCCTTATTAGCTAATGGCCTCCACCTTTGAGAAACACTGACGTAACTATCCAAAAAGTCGTTTTGTTTTCGGAAGAGAAAATCCAGCATGGCATAAGAACACAGTCCAGGGCCACTGGTTGACGGAAGGAACACGGCTAGAGGTGTATTATCATTTACGCTTTGATTGCAAAACTCTTTTGGAACAAACATTCTCCCAAACTCCGTTGGACATCCTGAAAAACACAAAAACAATGCGCAACCTATATCGCGACCAATATAGCATAGCAGTGTGAATCTTAAGAAATTGTTCGATCCAATTTACGATGCATGTTATATACACTAATTTCATTTTTCCAAATAATGTCTACACAAGACCTTAAAAAACGTTAGGGTAGGTTAGTCCAGGGCGTCTGATTGCAATGACTGCGCAGAATACTATTGCAAATATGTACGATTGGCCTCAAGCTATCGAACACGAAAGGTAAATGCTTGTTCGCATTTTTGGTACAAACAAAATGTCATACCGTACTGCTCCAGTATCTTTCTGGTGATTTCCCAGGCGCAAGCAAAATCTTGTATGCATTTACCGATATCGTGTCCAGAAAAGTTTTCTAAAAATACAAATGCAAATGACATAATGTTATTGTTATGTTCATAGTAGAACATGATGCATATGTGAAATTTTAATTGAAGCAAACTAATGTAAATTCCCAACCTTTCTTGATGTCCTTCACCTTAAGAATATTCGCTTCAGATTTATCAAGTTTCTTCTGATATTTGTGTAGAAGTAATCGCTGAAGACGAATGACACCTGGCACATAACGTAACGCCTGCAGAAGGTAGTCCTAGCAAAACATACAGAAATGTTTAAAAGGTGCATGTATAGGGTTGACACAGTCATATTTGGATGAAAACAAATGGTATGTCACTAATCTAGAAACAATGCCAATATCTTTAAAAAAAATAATTGATGTCATTTACCACTAGCTACTAATACAGTTGGTTACACAATAACAAATAATACAAGTTGTTACAAAGTTTTAAATCGCTTAGCTAAAGGATGTGGGTTGTAGACTCAACCTTCGAAAACAGGCATACAATAATTAACAAGGGATTATGGTTACAAAAGTTGTCGTAGTCGATACAGAATTTTTACATAGGCTTTATCTTATTTATAACTGTATTTGTGACGCAAGATATACGGTGTGGTTAACATTATATGTGCATGTTCTACTTCTTTAATTTACCTCTTTCATAAACCGCTGAAGCACAAGCAATGAACGTTTACTACTTCCCTCGTGACTCTTCGATTCTAAATCCTGACACATGTGCTGTATTGTTATCGGTGTACGGAATCTCCACATGCGTGGATTGTTTGCAAGATTATCGTTATCTGCCATATCTTGATAGTTCTCCGTTTCGTATATTTGGCACATTAGACGATCGGCCCCTAAGCAAAAAGCGGTAAAAGAATCCACAATATTTATAAAAACAACAATGCGAACATATTCTAAGACACTTTAAACATTCAATGGGCATAACGGTATGTATTGTTATTAATAAATAATATGTTGTTGTTTTTAAGTATTATGTGTTTTTGTCTCACCTAAACGCTTGTCTGTTGCAAGGCGGTTATTCCATTCGGTTAAATACGTATCAACATTCTGAAACACAACAAGATCATGAGATTAAAAATAAGTAAACATAGAACCATATACAATTTTATAAAATGCTGTTTTGAAGACGAAGGCTAGATTACGTATCTCGGTTACGGGTGTGTGGACATGAAATTATATGCAATTGCTGAAAAAATTATAAGAAGGGTCTGAATAGTAATAAGTTCAATTTATTCGATTTATTAATTACAGTAAATTAATTAAATATTTGTGTGGATTATATGCCGAAGCATTTTAAAACGTACTTACCCCGAAAAGTTCGTTTAGAATAGAAGATGAAAACTCATTCTCCCATGCTTTTCGATCTGCTTTGGATTTTAGTTCTGCAACTGACGTTGGCACTCGTAAGTCTACAAGTATATTCCAAATAATACATATGTCCATGCGAAAAAGTATAAACTATGGGATGTGATAATCATGTAAAAAACATTGTAACAAACTCGGTGAATAATATAAAATGACTTTCATCAAAAAAGACAAAATGTAAGAAGTTTTTCATTTAGATAAAAAAAATCATTAATAATATGCGAGCATCACGTTATAGCGATGGGTCAATATAGCGCGGACCTCGAAATAAATAATTATATATCTAAAAACTTGGTTAACACGGAGAAACTTATTTCAAAATAAACACGGCTTATTCAAAATGGAGATTCGATTAATAACTATTCACGAATTGCTCGGTCAATGCGATGCTCAATCAATGCAGATTCACGATAGACTCGGCTATAAAGAGATTCAATGAATATAAAGTCAAAACAAGAGCACCGCATAACGGGTGCCACGCTCGGCTGCGAAAGCTTGTCAGAATTTTAAATTTTTTTAGCGGTCACAGTGACCTTGACCTTTGACCTAGTGACCCAACAAGAGATATGTTTGCCAGAAACACAATGCCCCCTACTGCGCCGCATTGAAATAAAATTTCTATTTATCATTTGGCAGGTATAGAAATCATCTCCCTTTAAAGGTTATTACTTCCATTGAAGTTTGTCCAATCCAACCGGGGGGTGGGGGAGGGTCTAACAGTCAATGATGACCATGTCAAACATCAATGACAACCAAGGCCTGTGATTTATAAGAGATCATAACTAGAGTTTTTTTTTCTTTTTCATAAAACTTTTTCATAAAAGAGTTGATCATGTATCATTGGACACAAGTCCACAGGTATGTAATGAACATCAAAAAAATTATAATTATATCTTTAAAAAAAAAACTTTGAAAAATCAATCATTTGGGTTAAAAATAATAAATCTGTACAGTAACTGTGAAAAGAACTTCAATTCTTGGTAAGGAATTCTATAATATGAGATTTATAATTATATAAATTACTTCCCTTGAAAATAATTGTCTGTAACAAATCTCTATTTTAAGTAGCAAATAATTAAAAGCCACTATATTGTGACTGAACATTCACCACTCAAAATGTGCAGCTCCATGAGATACACATGCATGCCAAATATATAAAGTGGCTATGTTCAATATTGAATAATTTTTTAAAGCTTTTACTTTCCTTAAAACTGTATTTTTTACCATAGACCGTAAAGGATGACTTGACCTTTTACCACAATGTGTTTGTCAAAAACACAATACCGCCTACTGCGCCGCTTTGATTTATTTAACAAAAATATATACGTGGGCAGGTCAGATAACTGTGTCCATTAAAGCTTATTACTTCCCTTGACTTTGTTTTTTCGACCCTAGACCTTGAAGGATGATGTTCACCTTGAAATTTTACCACTCAAAATGTGCAGCTCCGTGAGATACACATGCATGCCAAATATCAAGGTGCTATCTTCAATATTAAAAAAAATTATGGCCAGTGTTAAGGTTTTAGCACGACGCCTACGGCGGACGGCGGACGTCGGACGGCGGACGACGAGCTGGCTATGACAATAGCTCGGGTTTTCTCCGAAACAGCCTCCCTCATTAGCCCGGCATAAAAGACATTAAAAACTCACGATTAGTTCAGCCGAAAAGAAATTAGATAAATAGAAATTCACAATAAGATCGCAAACAAGAGATTCGATCATTCAAAATTATTCACGATTAGCTCGACCAACAAGAGACAAGTTCAATCACATTCACTCGCCAAAAAGAGAAAAAAATCCACCACAATTCCTGATTAGCTCGGTGAACAAGATATTTGATTCATAAAAATTCTCAACTAGTCTGGCCAACAAGAGATTTGATATATCAAAATTACCGATAAGCTGCCAAACCGAGATTCGATCAATCGAAATTCGTATGTCAAAACGATATAAATCTTTGTGAACGCTATTTATATTACACGGAAAATAATTTTATTCGGCGTTGATACGTTTTTATTAATATTTCAGAATTGCAAGCAACCAAATGCGAGTGATACTTTAAATGTATAAGTGGCCTTATTTATAACAACTCTCTTCGGCCCAATAACAACATGAATACGAATTCAAGTAAATTATAACATTATCAGAGCTTGTAATCACTCGATAGTCAAGATGGCGACGTCCATGCTGAGGCAGTTATTTTTCTCCGTTTTATATCCTTTATTACTTTTGTTTAATTTTTATATGACGCTCACTTTCCAGCCATATCAGTAAAAAGGTGTTTTGTTTTTTTCCTATAAAAATTCGCTTTATATCTCGACTTTACTGCCCGCAAATTTTCTTAGTAGAGCTGTAATCCCGCTAGGAAATTTCGCAGCGGTTAAAGTCGAGGTATACAATATTAATATGAAATAACCGCTAGTAACTCTCTAGCTGATATGGCTGGAAAATGAAGCGGCATTTACAAAAGGAATACAAGTAATATAGGGTTTAAAACGGCGAAAAATATCAGCCTCGGCATGGACGTCGCCATATTTACTATCACGTGATTATCCCCTCTGATCATAATACAATATGAACAGACCTTGTTTTTGCAACATGGTGTTAATAGCAATGTGCATCAAGAGGAAGACATCGTCTGCACTGCGCCCAAGAGCTCGCTGCAAATCGTTGATGTTATTGCGGATATGATCCAACAAAAACCCGGATATTTGGTCCGTTTCAAGATCAGGCTTTATTATGGACTGCACCTAATATATTAATTATGTTTCATAAATAAGTTACACAAATATTGATGAACATAAGATGGATAAAAGAAATAAACGAATTGATGAATGGTCGACTTATAATTACTAAACACACATTTAAGCATTATAAACTTATTCATCAAACACATGCTTTAAACTCTTATATTTTGTTATATAACTATACTAACTCTAACACTTAATTATACAAAGTTAAACACATTAAACTAAATAAACCAACGTAATCATTAAAATTGTACTTATAAAGATCATTTGACTTGAAATATTCAAATTAGGAAAAAAACATATTTAGTTTTATTAAAATTAGATGAGATGCAAATATATTATATATATATACAATATATACAATATACATTGTTTTCCATATAGCAAAAAACGCATATTTTTACATATTATGCAATCATATATATTTAAGCATTATTTAGTAATATTCGACTTAGGTTAGGGCAGGTTTTGTTCTATTGTTTTATTGATACAATGTCTCCATACCTGCTGAACAGGGCAAAAATACATGGCCATGTGGACGATAAGTCTGGCGGCAGTGCAGTATGTAGGATTCAATGCTCTTTCAGGCTTGATGGCTCCCCCTGTTACAGCTCTTCCAAGAATATGACCTGTCTTAGTGGTGTCACCTCTGAAAACACAATTTGATTCAATTGTCATTCTAAAACAGATTACTTTAGAGATTTGGGTACATATTCCATTAAGTCGAGATAATACGATAAACCGATGGTGAAGCAAATTGTATATCAACCACTTAGTACTGCTTGTCTGACAAAAGTCACACCATATATACTTGAATGATGTCTTTAAATTATCGGTTTCAAATATACATTTTATAATTAAATCTACTTTCATCAAATGTACCCACAAATCTGAACTGCCGTGACATTTTGAAGCAAAACGTATCAAATGAAGTTTTTTTTCAGGAACAGCACGTGAATCACGGCGTAGTTATATTTAAATAATGATTAAAACATACTGTGTGTTGGCAATATTCCCAGGAGCACTCTTATAGCCAGTTCCTCCGATTTCTTGTCCACATTCGGAACATTTGCCGACTGTAGCTGGTCTACCACACTGTCAACATATAACTAAATAATTAAAACAAATTACATTTTTGAAGGTGTTAGCGTTTTAACTAAAATGCAACGTTTTGATGTTTTCAATATTTAAAACATGCACTTACGTTTCCGATAACGTACGGATGACCATTGGGGCAACCTGAAAATAGAACGTTATTCTTATCTTAGTTTTCATCCATATTTAACCAAGACAATGAAATAACACTGTTCCATATTTAGTGACAATACAAATGATCATTTCTCATTACTGGCGCTAAAATAATAAATACAAACATGTGTGTTATAACACTGTTCTATATGTAATGACTATACCTAATTAACAATTATTTATTGCATCTTAACAATAAGCTACTTATATTTATGTAATTATTTATTTAAAATCCTTATATTTCTAATCCAGTAAAGCATCTTCCTTATAATCATTGAAGTATTAGAAAAGAGATTTCCATCTTTAATAACTTAAAGTATTTAGATTTAATTACACATTTAATGTGTGATGTTCAGTTGGAGTCTCGCGTTCACAGCTTAAAGCGCATCTAACTTGAAAAAAGTAATTCGATAAATATCGCCAAATACATAATTTCATTAGCTGCTATTTAGCATATATCAAATAACTAATAAACAAAATAGTCAAACAATAATAACTATCAATTCATATTAAAATATTGAAAAACATGTCGCATATATGTAGATGTGTTCAACATGACAAATTACTTACCCTAGATGAATATACATACTTTTGATTATTCGCCTTACTTAAAATGAATTATTATATACATGTATCGATGTATTATATCGAAAACCGAAAACTGCACAATATAATATACATATAAGATTTCTACGCCTCGAAAACAGATAGAAACATATGAGCGGTTTTGTCAATATGAACTCACTTCTAAACACCGATACATATCTGGTTTGTTATATTATTATCACCACGCTTTTTGAAAAGCGTGGGGATATTGTGGTTATCTCCGCCGTCCGTCCGTCTGTCCGTCTGTCTGTCCGTCCTGGCCACTATCTCCTCCTACACTATAAGCACTAGAACCTTGAAACGTACACACGTGGTAGCTATGAGCATATGTGCGACCCTGCACTATTTGGAATTTCGATCTGACCCCTGGGTCAAAAGTTATGGGGGTTGGGGCGGGGCCGGGTCAGAGATTTTCACTCATTTTTTTAGGTTATTTTACTATAATTTCTTCATTTCTACACCGATTGTCTTCAAATTGATACCGAACCTCTCTTATGACAATACGGTCAATCTCAACTATGCATATCCCAATTAACAACCCTGGGGCGCCCCGCCCACATAGGCCACGCCCACCCAAAATTGCAGTTTTACTATAATTTCTTCATTTCTACACCGATTCACTTCAAACTGATACTGAACCTTTCTTATGACAATACGGTCAATCTCAGCTATGCATTGCCCCATTACCAACCCTGGGGCACCCCGCCCACATAGGCCACGCCCACCCAAAATTGCATTTTACTATAATTTCTTCATTTCAACACCGATTCACTTCAAATTGATACTGCACCTCTCTTATGACAATACGGTTAATCTCAACTATGTATGACCCCATTACCAACCCTGGGGCGCCCCGCCCACATAGGCCACGCCCACCCAAAATTGCCTTTTACTATAATTTCTTCATCTCTACACCGATTCACTTAAAATTGATACTGAACCTCTTTTATGACAATACAGTCAGTCTCAACTATGCATGGCCCCATTACCAACCCTGGGGCGCCCGTCCATCCAAAAATTGCCTTTTACTATAATTTCTTCATTTCTACACCGATTTACTTCAAATTGATACTGAACCTTTCTTATGACAATACGGTCAATCTCAACTATGTATGGCCCCAGTACCAACCCTGGGGCATCCCGCCCACATAGGCCACGCCCATCCAAAATTGCCTTTTACTATAATTTCTTCATTTCTACACCAATTCACTTCTAATTGATACTGAACTTCTCTTATGACAATACGGTCAATCTCAACTATGCATGGCCCCATTACCAACCCTGGGGCGCCCCTGGGTCAAACATGCGGCGTGGGGATACGCGTCGGCCTCTGCCGCGCCATTTCTAGTTATATTTTGTCATATTCGTGAATAGTTTATAATGAATAATTTATAAACCCATATAATAAGAGCTTTGCTTTGTGTCTATTTATCATCTTTCTCGTTTAAAAATAGGTACTCACTTTAAACCAGAGTGTAATGATCTGAAATTTAACAAGCAAATTCGTTGAATTCATATCCCCCGCCATAAAAAAACTTTGTTTTATGGATCGGTGCAAATCCCTTGATATACAGTATATTCATGAAGTGTAGGATAATAACAAATAGGTAATCATTAAGTATAGAGTAATTGTTTTCATAAATTGAAATTCTCCTCATTGATAACTACACACCAATGAAGTTTCATGTTGAAATCTTGTAGCGTATCTGAGATAAAGCCTTGAAAGTCACATCATACAAAAACTACAAAGAGCAATAACTCTTAGTTTAGAAAGTGAAGAGTTAAAATTCTTGTGGATGTCACTTCTCCCCATTGATTTATACACACCCACGAAGTTTCATGTTGAACTGTTGTATCGTATCTGAGATGTAGCCTTGACAATTTCCATCATTTAAAAACAGATGGCAATAACTCTTATTTAAGGAAGTGAAGGGTTATGGTTCTTAAGCATGGCACTTCTCCTAATTAATACCAATACATCCACGAAGTTTCATGTTTAAATCTTGCATTGTATCTGAGATATTGCCCTGAAATCTTTCATCATACACAAAAACAAAGGGAAATAACTCCTATTAAAGAAAGTGTAGGTTTATGGTTCTTTTGCAAGGCATTTTTTTCTCATTGATATCTAAACACCTATGAAAATTATGTTGATGTCTTATATAGTTTTTGATATAAAGCCTTACACATTTTTAACTGTAAGAATAACTATGTTTTCCTTAAAGAAACTTTAAGCCGGGCTCTAAAAATTAAGCGGCTAAGACTTAGAAATAATTCACTATGTCTCGCCTTATTTATTTCATAATTCATCGATACTGGAAAAGGTTGTTGATTGTATTGTGCAATGTGTTTTTTTTACAATTGTTTGGGATGAACATACTTAACTTTTGTTATTAATTAGTGCATTTAGACATCATGTTTGATACAGATTCAACATACGGTAGAACGTGGGGGTTTCGGTTCCTCGAGTCGCAAGAACGGCTGCTTGTACGTCATCAAAGTCATCTTGCGGCATAGTTGGTAGAAGCATGTTCTGAAACATATATTATAGAGTTCGCTGCTTTATACATGTTAACGGCCATGCTCATTATTGAAATATGAAAATAGTAGTTTTTATCAGTCAACATTTGTCTATACGCACACTGTACACACATATTTCGTGTAAACGGGGTAACATAACATTTTTATTAGCATAAATCACAACTAACATTTTATAAGCAACATTTGCAACACATACTCCACACAAAACATAAGGACGTATAACCCGTACCAAGAATTAGATTCATTAATAGCAATACCAGTATTATGGGGTTTCCCTTCATCAATGCAATCAGCGGACGTAGAAGCATTGAATTGTCTTCAAGACAAGACATTGATAATTTGAAATGAGTCAACAGACATTGAATCCCTTGGTGCATCAGATCTGTACCAGGTTCCATCTTCAGGAATTCGGGTTTCAGTTCATTACTAAACACCCCCATTATTCGATCCTGATTGTAAAACAAAAACAAACAGTTGCTAGACAAATGCGTAATGATTGGTTATATATAAACACACAGCATAATTATTTAGTCAAAAAGTACCTTATTAGGATTGCTCTACAAGTCGTATATATCTTGAACAAGAATACGTATACGAATATTAAAATAAAAAAAACAACATTACTACCTTCAAATAAAATAGATTTTTTGAAATTTGAAAAGAATAACACCGACTATTTTACTACGTACTTTATCCTTAAATGTGTTGCTCTCTTCAAGGAACGTACTAAGCCGCTGCGTTCCCTTCAAACATGAAATGCAATCATTTATAGAAAATGTACGAAATTTGATACTTATTTTTTTTATAAGTATCATACATGATTACATGTGCTCTTTAAAAAAACATGTTCATTTCCTTGTTATGTGCATGTATATGCGATGCAAGACACAATATTTACTTTACGAAATGTTTATTTGAAAGCGTATCATCAAACTACTCGAAAAAAAGTAAAATGTAGTCTATTCTAAATTGTAACAAGGGACAAAATTGTCACAAAACCAGGTTTTCAGTTGATGAAAAGTCTGATAAAGAGAGACAATTCAAAATGTGTATTGTTAACCCCCTTGTGTAAAATTGACCTTGATTTCAATTAGAAAAAAAGTCTGATAAAGAGAGACAACTCAAAATCAAAATGTGCATTGTTACTGATTGTTCATAGTTACATAGTTGTTTCAAAATCAATCTATTTTTAGTTGTGGCGACCTTGACCTTGGAGATATTGACGTAATTCTTTCGCGCGACACACAGTCCAATAATGGTGAACAAATGTGCCAAATGATTTTAAAATGTCACAATGAATGACATAGTCATGGCACGGACAAGCTCATTTATGGCCATTTTTGACGTTCAAACTCAAATTGTGACCTTGACCTTGGAGATATCGACGTGATTCCTTCGCGCGACACACCGTCCAATGATGGTGAACAAATGTGCCAAATGATTTTAAAATCTCACAATGAATCACAAAGTAATGGCCCGGACAAGCTCATTTATGGCCATTTTTGACCTTCAAACTCAAATTGTGACCTTGACCTTGGAGATATCGACGTTATTCTTTCGCGCGACACACCGTCTTATGATGGTGAACAAATTTGCCAAATGATTTAAAAATCTGACAATGAACGACAAAGTTATGGCCCGGACAAGCTCATTTATGGCCATTTTTGACCTTCAAACTCAAATTGTGACCTTGGAGATATCGACGTAATTCTTTCACGCGACACACCCTCAATGATGGTGAACAAATGTGCCAAATGATTTTAAAATCTGACAATGAACGACAAAGTTATGGCCCGGACAAGCTTGTTCCGCCCGCCAGCCCGCCCGCCGACATCGCCAATCTAATAACCAGTTTTTTCCTTCGGAAAACCTGGTTAATAAGAGCACCGTCAAGCGGGTGCAGACCGCTCATCTATTTTTCTTTTTAAAGGCGAAGGGACCTATCTCAATACTTCAATCAAAAAGAAGGGAAGGGAGGGGTGGAGAGGGGTGTATAGTGTGGGGATGTGGTCATTTATTACATTATGTTCCAAAAATAAGAAACAAAAGAAAAACAAAAATAAGAACAAATGGGACAAACATAAAAAATGGGGGGATTCTGGGGTGGTGCGTGGGGGATGGATTGGTGGAGTCTGTTGTGGTATGTCAGGTAAGTGTTGTTTTGTCAAAGTATGAATCAAATTTGATTATAAATAAATAAGTTATGGCAATTTTAGCAGAAATTAATAATTTGGCCTTGAGAGTCAATGTCATTCAAAGGTCAAGGTCAAATTCAACTTGCCAGGTACAGTACCCTCATGATAGTATAAAAGTATTTAAAGATTGAAAGCAATAGCCTTGATACTTTGGAAGTAAAGTGGATCTAAACACAAACTTTTACCAAATACTTTAAATTTACCAAGTAAAAATGGGCCATAATTCCGTAAAAATGCCAACAAGAGTTATGCAACTTGTCCTGTACAGTCCTATTATGATAGCGAGTGTTCCACGTCTGAAAGCAATAGCTATGATAGTTTAGGAGTAAAGTGGACCACAACACACAACTTCACGAAATTTTCTTGTATAAAGGGGCCATAATTCTGTCAAAATGCCAGTCAGAGTTACATAACTTTGCCTGCACAGTCCCTTTATGATAGTTAGTAAGTGTTGCAAGTATGAAAGCAATAGCTTTGATACTTAGGGAATAAAGTGGACCTAAACACAATACTTAACCAAATTTTCAATTGTCTAATAATAAACAAGGGACAAAATTGTCACAAAACCAGGTTTTCATTGTGAAAAAAAAATCTGATAAAGGGAGAAAACTCAAACTGAACTTTTGAAATGACCAAAAAAAATTAACCCCCTTTGTAAGTTTTTTTTTTTTTAAATCTATTTTTAGTCGTGGCGACCTTGACATTGGAGATATTGACGTGATTCTTTCGTGGGACACACCGTCCCATGATGGTGAACAAATGTGCCAGATGATTTTAAAATCTCACAATGAATGACATAGTTATGGCCAGGACAAGCTCATTTATGGCCATTTTTGACCTTTGAACTCAAAGTGTGACCTTGACCTTGGAGATATCAACGTAATTATTTCGCGCGACACACCGTCAAATGATGGTGAACAAATGTGCCAAATGATTTTAAAATCTGACGATGAACGACATAGTTATGGCTCGGACAAGCTCATTTATGGCCATTTTTGACCTTTGAACTCAAAGTGTGACCTTGACCTTGGAGATATCGACGTAATTATTTCGCGCGACACACCGTCCAATGATGGTGAACAAATGTGCCAAATGATTTTAAAATCTGACAATGAACGACATAGTTATGGCCCGGACAAGCTTATTCCGCCAGCCCGCCAGCCCGCCAGCCAGCCCGCCAGCCAGCCCGCCAGCCAGCCAGCCAGCCAGCCCGCCCGCATTCGCCAGTCTAATAACCAGTTTTTTCCTTCGGAAAACCTGGTTAAAAAGGGCACATTATTCTGTCAAAATGCCAGCCAAAGTTATCTAACTTTGCCTGCCAAGTCCTCTCATGATAGTAAGTAAGTGTACCAAGTTTGAATGCAATCGCTTTGATACTTTATGAGAAAAGTGGACCTAAACACAAAACTTTACCGGACGCAGACGCAGAGGCCGACGCTCAGGTGATGACAATAGCTCCTAATTTTTTTCCAAAAAATAGATGAGCTAATAAAATGTCACAGAACGTTAAAAATCGTACTTGTGACGGTCCACGAAGTGTGTGTCGCACATTTGCACATGCTATTTCCCGATGTAAAGCCAGTTGCAAGTGTATTTCGAGATGCGGGTCGCTTGTTTGCATCTTCTAAAGTTCCGGTACAATCAAAGTGAAGACACCATATATGTACTCGTTTGTATTTGCAACACAGATATTTATCGATTGCAGGTGAAACTTGTTTTATAGAATAGTACAAAAGAAGATGAACCTAGTCTAATTATTTTCATTTTCCTGATTTATTTATTACTTACCCAGTAATGTTCATCTTTTAAATTGCTATAAAATGAACATTGAGTTTAAAAATGTCATTATGCTTCTGTCATATAAAAAAGTATTTAATACATATTTAACAAGTACGAAAACGTTATGTTAACTCGACTTTTTTCAAACACTAGGTTAACACTCAAGTATTATTATTTATACACACGTGTAAAAGTTGTTCAATGTTTTCGACATCTTCGCCTAAAATGGTTTTCGCGACTTCCTCTCGTATGGACGTGTAGGCGTCACCGCATACAATATATCTGTCTACAACCTCTAACTGCAAATACGAGCATTAATATGCATATGTTCTTTGAATTGTGTGTTTAATATTTGTACAAATGTTCATGTTATACGGAAAATTGGTTCGACTTCACGATATCTTGAAGTGTTTTTCAGGCACCCAAACGATTGTAAAAATCAAATGCATGCATTGTAAAGTAAGAACTACACATCTCTAATAATTTTTAACTAGTGTATTAACAGTTTTATAACCATGATAAACAAATACACATGTACACTAATAGGTCATTAAAGTAGCGCTAAGTTGTTATTCCGAATTGTTGTCGCCACACACAATTGTGGCATAATGTTGATCCTATTAATCATGGAAATAAGGCATTATAACTCAATATCAATGTTCTTTTCTCGTGCTATTGTTGAGACCAAACAAAATCAATCGTTTGTGAATATTTAATGCATTATTGCCGCTTGCTTACCAAATCGTATTTATGGATAGATCACTTAAAGGCTTACCTCTTGTTCTGTGCCTTCAATCTTAAGCCATTTTAATAGCGGAAACTCGGACCTCGACAATGTTTGATACACGTCTATGCCGTACCGGCGACACAACAGCTTCACTAAATATATTCTGAAAATAGTACACAAGCACGTGCTGGACGCATAATATCAAGAATTATATAAAAGGTACAAAGTCACACCAGGTATTACAAAACGATATAAATAAGCAACATTAGATATAATGTTCGAAGTATTTGTCATGACATAAAACTACAGAAAGTTCATTTCTCGTTAAACAGGTGTGTGTAAGGTTAGAATACTTTTTTTAATTTGTTTAAAACGTGTAAGGGCATCATGCCGCATTGAGTGTCTGGGTGGTTTTCATTATATATCCGAAACTATATAAATGAATACTTTCGGAGGAAATAAACTTACTTCGGCCATTGTGTGGGGTTGTTTTGACATAACAATTGAGCAGCCTGGATAACTTTTCGATCGTCTTGTGGCATAGTTTGTACGTTTTCTCCTCTGGCATATCGTTCCATGCATTTTGCTGTAATTGCTAAACAAGCCCTAGACATTGCTATAGCAAACAATTGGTCGCTAATGTTTTCAGGGTCGTTAAGAATAGTGTTTGCATGTTCAAGACTTTGACAAACATGGTCCGTCTCCACTTCACCATCACGCTCCAGATATTGCATTTGCGTGTCCTAAAATTTAAATGATAAAGATTCTTCAATTAAATTTAAAAAAAAAGATTGGATAAATGGTAGTTGAAGTTATGAACATATATTAACGACATGAATGACTTTAAGTCGATTTAAATATTTGATAGGTATGGACCTGAACAAATGTATGATGATTCACACATTAAGTATTCCCTATCGAATACCATACATTCATTGGAACTAGAAACAACTACTCTTAACGCAATAAATATTATGTTAAATTACAGATACACCACTAAAAGGTCAACACTGACATCACTTTTCATATATAAACTATTAATATTGTCAGAATACCTCCCAACAGTGAACAATCAGAAGATACATTTCGTTCATTTCATCGTTGTTGATTTTCTCGCCGCATCGTGTATGTTCTATGAACTTGCTTAGATATTTGGAAACGTATTTCTCTTTGCTGCAATATGAAAAGTAGTTGAAATACTATTACAACAGACGAAAATCCAACAAGCCACATGACCAGATCTGTAGATAATTTAAAATAATTTTAGTCAAATTGTGTAATCGCATTTAGCTCTCAAATACTACACACATGCATTAATTGCAGAAATTCACTTTATAACTAGTATTAATCATTAAATGTACCTGTACCTACCTGGATTTTAACATTAACTGCAGCAAGAACGATCGAAAGACAGGATTAGGATCAACGCCTGTACCAAACAAATTCATGTTCTTCGTGTACCGTTGCCCAGTCTTAGAAGTACAGGTAACATAGCTAAGAAGTCTTTCAAGAACTTGTTCCGATGGAGGTTCTCCCTCAGAAAAACAAAGTTGAGTCACAACCTCAAGAAAGAATGTGTTGCATCGCTGCTGGTATTTCTCCAACTTTTCATTCCCGACCCTAAAATGTATACATTTTTCCGGTCGAAGAGACACTAACGCAGCTTACGTGAACTTATTTCCCACCGACTACAGGTAAATGGTATGAAATAACCGATTATTGCCATGATTATCATCATACGTAAATTGGTTAAATTACGAACTTACTTTCGATTTTCATCCACAATAGGTACCCAATCGTCGTCAATGTCAAATTCTTCGTCGCATTGTGGACATGTATATTCTTTCATGGCTCTCATTTCTACACAGCATGTATGACACAGAATGTGACGAGACGAGCAGGGAACAGAAATCGGTGCACTCTGTAGGACCTCGTTACAACGACAACACTTGACATCGGCACTGAACAACAATGTGAAAATACAACTTATCGCGATAATTACTGACGGTAATGATAATCCACATATACCGCACTGTCGTGAATGAGAACAACGTGTTTCAGGTCTGAGATAACATTGTATAGTACAATATTCATCTGATACTATATTGTAAATAAAATAAAATTGTCGTAAGGAACACATGGACAGTTCAATTAACATACTAACTTACGGATAAAATGTTTCAGGTAATATTGCTCCTTCTTAATATTAGTAATTTGGATAAAATAACGTTGATATAACAAAAATATTCAAATAGCTTAATAAATTCAAATAATTAACTAATAACAAGAAGCATACATTTTAAACGTGAATTAATATATATTTGCGCTGTGTTCATTAAAGTTTGTAAACCTTTTGTTTACATACCCGATGCTCTCTTTCAATGCAGCAGTGTTACACGTCTTTAAAAACTTTTCCACAGCATTAAAGGACTTGATTTCTTTTAAATCAATATCATCTCCAAGCAACTATAAACAGTAAAATCCGAAAAAAATACAATAGTCGATCACATGATTACATATACTTAATTGTTTGAATACGAGTGTTAATCAACATACTTTATGAACGACTCGTGTTCACAACTGCACGAATCACAGATAAAACAAATATACACACACAAAACAAGGCGACCAATGTGACTTACAAATATAAGACATTTAAATGTTACTAGATTATGTAGACTTTATACATCAAATCAAACACCAGGAGAAAAGTTATGGTAAGATATGTGTACGAGTATATACATTTTAATGCTAATGTAACGAAGTGTGTATATACATGCATGGACTATTTAAGTGGGCGTTGGTAAATTGTTTTTACTAGTTAAGACAACCGAACCCCAACAATTTAGGGTTGTCTGTTATAATCCGTTCAAGAAAATGTAATTCAATAACACTTGATACTCTAATGGAGGTGTGCGAGTAAAATGCATTATTGTTAAATACGAACCACCCAGAGCGGCAAAATATGTTTGATGCGTATGTCGTCCTCCGTTTCTTTCATTACCACATTCTCCAGGAACATTTTCAATACTACCACTCGGCTCCACCTCGAACTACAAATAAAGAAATGGAAACACCAGGAATAAAAACATAACCTAAACTCAACTTATTTTTTGCTTAACAAAACGTTGTCCAACAACTGAAAACTGACATGCAATTTGAATGTATTAAAACTTGAACTTACCTTGCCCTCTTTATAGAGCCAATACTGTGGTATCCGAAATTTATCGGATCCTCTCCATGTATATGCAAAACTGTTTCCATTACTGGTCGGTACTGATACACTTTGGTCAGCCATTTGCACTGTCCATTTCTATCCTTAAGGTCTTTGGGTGAAGGATTTAAATTTTCAACAAGCAGGCACAATGTTGAATACGTCTGCAACATAAAAATGTTTCCATCAAATCTTCGATCATTTTTTCGGAAAATCACCAAATATCTTAAAACTTAATAAACGCATATTTACGGACTCGTTACTCATATACTTACAAACTCCTGTTCCTTGAACATGATATGCTCCGGATTAGCTTTCTTTATTTCCTCAATTTTGGCGCTACAATGCGGCCAGACTTGGTTGACGCTTCGGAAGTATACGAGTCTACGTGATAATTCTTCATAAGCGAAACGGACACATACAATATGGTACAGAAGATCTGGGGTTTCGCTACTGGTTCCACAAATGTCTGCCGTTCTAAACATGATGGTCTGGACAACGATCTGTCAAATATTCGATACATGTTGCACAATATTTATTTATGTAAGAAAACGTTTCACCAATAATACTATTTGACATAAGTCATAACTTAGAAAAATCCTTACGTTCAGTTCAGCCTCTTGTTCAACGTTGTACACAGTGTGTACAAAATCGTGAATGTAGTCTTCCAAAACATCCTGCAGAGATGGATTTAAACTTTGGCCGGATTCAGAGTCAGAATTGACATGCAGCATAGCTTCCATTTCTAACAGGATTTGTCCACTCGGACCCGACTTCAACCCGATAGCACACTTGTTGATACGTTCGTGTCCTGAAAAAATAAATCGCTGTTCAAAGGTCCATAATTTAGAGGTGTTTTAGCCCGAAATTATTAACAGTAAATCTTAATTAAACGGAACGTTAAGTATGCAAGTAGAACAACTCTCGTTTCTTTCGAATTTTTTAGACACAAATTGCCATGTTGCCAAAATACGACATTTTTTATCATTACTAAACCGTCAAGATGACTAAAAAATATTCTGGCGTGTATGTTAAACTGTCGGGGCATCTGTAGTTCATCCTTCAAATAATAAGGACGGGGTATGTGTACTTTAGTGTAGCAGGCTAACAAATTCAAATACGTACCATTTTCATCGAGTACTAGAACTTTGAACAATTCTTCAACGGTTTGAATTATCACCCAGGAAAATGGAAATCGAAGTTTAAATTCGTGTCCGTCAAATCCTGTACTTGGGACAATCATTTCTCCAAGCTCAGTTTTACGCTTAGGAGACTGGAGGTCTGCATACTAGAAAAAACATATTTAAATAAAAAAAGTCGTTTTCAAAAATACGATGCTGAACAAAACGTTATCTTTTAAAAAGACAGTGTATTATGTAAGTTACGCTTCGCATAAGTAAAAAGAATTTGATTATTAAAAATACAGGTAGTACTGACAGATAAATGCACACACTATGAACAATGTAAAACATTAACACACATATAAGTATGAAAATAATACCATCAGCGGCAATGCATCACTTTTGTGTAACCACGCCAGCCATACATTTCGTTTCCATGGACTGTCACATGTTAGGTGGTCCAAGTTGCTATTGGTGTCAAGGTAAGCGAATACACCAGCAAGCACGGGCTTTACCTTTGATACGATTGTATCATAACAAGACCGCCTACAATGAGCAATCAGCAGCATTTAATATGCGCCAGTGTACATAATATTCACATGTAAATCGTTGAAAATAAATAATAGTAGTTAAATGAACTTGCAAAAGATATTTCAACGACTTTTTAAATCACCTGAATGTTCCACTTTTGGTGATGTTTTCCACAGCAGCCGCGTCTTTCGTCATCCATTGCTTAGCAAGCATTGAACCGCGTTCTTTTTGTTTGAGTAATTGTCCCAGCAATATGAGGACTCCGGTAAACAAGTTACTTGAGTCTTCTGTTGTAGAACAAACACAAACAAGTTTAAGAGATGTATTATTTTTATATTAAAACCAGACAAATTTCAGAAATATAGTATTATTTTCAAAAATAGATTAACGAAGTCTTTAAACTCATTATATATGGACGCTATGAACATCAAAATACCTTTATTTGTGTCATCAATATTTCCAAAGGCGTTCAGAACGATATCCACACGTTTAGTTTCCCGTTGTGCAAAGCGTTCTCTGTCTTTTACCATCGCCAAAGATGGTTGTACACATCGCATTATAATGCCTACCATGTTTATTTTGTCTATGTCCGGAATTTCTAGTCCAGTGTTCTGCACGTGATCTTGATTTACTTCCATAACTGTGTACTTATCCTTGTCAATTGTTTCACTAGATTCCACTTTAATAGACTCATCAGTTCTTCGAATTCTAGTAACCGAATATTCCATTTCTTCTTGGTGCCTGTCATTAGTAAACGATTAAGGTAATGCAACAATAGGAAAACGACTAAAAAATTTCCGAGCTCGTCATATTTTTAAAGCGACTTTTTATATTGATACAAGTTTAGTGTGTGTTTAAATTGTTTTGCACATACTATTTAGCAAAATAAGTTGGAAATTCTAGGTTTATGATATAAACGCTTAAATTTATGTTTTACATTGCTTCTATTGTGTTTTCCATAATGCAATTCTGTGTAAATTATACGGTTTATCTGTAAAAGAAAATAATACATTGTGGAATGTCCATGAATGTCTAAGAAGAGTTCACTGAGCGCTTTGTTCTGAATTTCATTTATGCTTGGAAGGCGTGAATCTTCCGGATACAAGTCGTCGATGTGAACGGAATGCCATACGCCGCACTGAAGAAAGCGTAAATGTACAATATAACATCGGTTTTTGTCTCAAAATGTACTTTCGTTAATATTGGTGCCGATAGATTCTCACTAATTCTTCTTTACTAAGTAATATGACAATAACTCAATGTATTCGCACACAAATGCAATTTCAGACTCAATATGTAACAGATCGGTATCTTTTACAAATTTAACAAATTTAATTTTGATGTACGAAAACAACTAGTATTTGATTTGCACACGTTACATAAAATGTTGTGCGTTCTTTCTTCTTAATTATAAAAATAAAAATTGCCGACACCATGCTGTTTTTTTAAACACGGGCGTATATTGTGTCAATCCAATATCTTACTACTTTTAAGGCTCGTTAAAGTGTTTGCTCATCAACACGTTTTTTTCTGCATGCTTCAGAATTTTGATTAAATTACACACCAGGTTTCTTCGTTGCACGTTAGCTTGAATATTTTTATTATCCAATACTAGATATGTTTATTACAATAGCTACTTCTATACACAACCACATTGTAGAATTGCGTATTTGAAAATATTGTTAGTAATACGTAGACCTGTTGAGCTATCAACTTTGGTGCTAAGTATAGGTTTTACCTGAAAGCCATTGAAACAACCACCAGCTTTTCTTGGAAGCTGCACAATCAAGACGATATGGGTGGGCTCTACTAAAATCTCCCTCACTTTTTCGAACTCGTCCATAACACAGTACCTCGCGCATGCTATCAAGTTAGAGTTTACGTCACCGGAATCACATTGTATAACCAGGAGGCTAGTCTGATTATAGTTTGCTTCAAAATGTTGCCTGTAAGTGAATCATTGATTACAAACACCCTCATCATAATTAATTCGTACATACGCTGCAAACACATATAGTAATAATTTTGAAAATAAAGACATTCAAAGTTAAATGTTTTATATCAATTTTACTGCACTTACTGAACGCGATTACTGAATTGCTGTTCTGTGTCAAAAGACGATAGCGATAGTATTTCAACATGTTGCAACACTTCGACGGCATTGGAGATTTCTTTCTCGTGGTTTGAGGCCAAAAGCTTTGAATGGCATGTGATCTGAATAAAAGGATGCGTTAGAAAGTTTTTTTATCATCATCAGATGCACGAGATTAGCATCACAACTTGTGCACTCATAAATGGTACGTATATACAATTACCATCTTCAATTCAAGTTTTACATAAAACATACTCTTACTCTTGACTAAATATACCTGAGCAAATAGCTGATCACATTTTTTGTCAAAAAGCATGTGTTTCAGGTAGTCAATTGCGCTTCCATGAGCTTGTGCTTTGTGGTAGTGTCGATTCATTTTTTCCCGCTCTAATCTGTCTAACTGGTTTTCTCGAATGGTGGCCTCGGGAGTAGCACACCAAAGCAACAGCATCTTCCCTTCTTCAAGAATCTACAGCAATATTTACATTGTAATGTAGAAACCAATTATCGGTTGAATGTGGAAGCATTTGAATTTTAAACGGCGGAAAAAAATCACTAAGAGTCCTATCTGATATACTCCAGGTATTTGAGTTGCTATCTAATTATAAATTGTCGTGGGAAACCAATGGTATGTTTCTGGAATAACCAAGGTACTCTAAGGTACAAAAACAATTTTTATGTAAAAATAGCAGATATTTATTTTATTGATACTATGTTGAATCGTTCACTTACCTCTTCATCAGAGTACTGTACATCACGGTTTTTCGCAAGTGTTTCACACACGTGCAAGATAATTGCGGAACATGTGTCTTCGTGATATCCGATAAAGATATCTCCAACTTCCATTCGACGACTTTGTTTATGACTGGATAAAACACAATTACTATAGTAACCCCAGCTTTCACTGTTTTAATTTAATTTTATATTATAAATGTACTGTTCCGATTTATAAATTGCCTTGAAATGTCAATGCTTTGAGTCCCTTGCCTTAAATGAAATAATATGTTAAAGATCCATAAACACTGCTCAATACTATTATGCTATATAACATCTTTCAACAAAAAGTTCCAGGCTTGTTACATTATGAAGACAATAATAACAAGTAACATTGGTGTCAACATGTTAAAAACAAACATTCTGCCACTTTGTATCATTTTTAAATCGTTTCACGATATCATCTTGTTTCGTTTTACAATTGATCTCGAGTCAGGATCGGATTCATTTGGTTCGCGTTAGTTTGCATAATTCGGTGTGCACTTGACTATGTTTTTATTATGTCAGCATGCTATTAAAATAGATAACGGCTCAATTTCAAAATAATGGGCACATCTCCGCATTCTTACAAGACCACATCTAGCGATGAAATGTGTGCTATTGCTATAAAAAACACTGATTAGTTTATGGGTCAATGTTATTTTGCGAAGTGTTCATTGATTTTGAATGTTTATGGATCTTTAACACAACATGTTTCTCCTGATAATGCTTCTCCTGTTTCATTTTTGCAACATAATATACATGGATATAGCTGCAGTTGTTGATCGATTTATAAAAACTTCTGCAATAATAAACATTATCCATACTGCAAATGCAACTGCAAAGATTGCGATGCAAAGTCTTTAGCCCAATTCTGCATGCGTCCTGCCAGAAGCATCTGTCGCTCATCCAGTATGGTATTGACTGACAGGAAATGCTTCTCCAGTCGATTAATCAGAGGAATCGGAAACTTCTTGTACACTGTCTGCTTCTCCGCGACGACAATCAACCTAAGAACACAATTAAGCCATGCACACGTATTAAAAATAAAGTTTACTTTATACGATTTGACTTTTGACAATATTAAAACAAGATGCGTTTGTGAAACACAATGTCCCCCTATATGATGTTTGACCTTGAAGGATGACCTTGACCTTGTGAAGGATGACCTTGACATTGACCTTTCACCACTCAAAATGTGCAGCTCCATGAGATACACATGCATGCCAAATATCAAGTTGCTATGTTCAATATTGCAAAAGAATTAATAAAATAAGCGATTTGGGCCACATATATTTGACCTCTGACCTTGAAGGATGACCTTGACCTTGACCTTTCACCACTCAAAATGTGCAGATTCATGAGATACACATGCATGCCAAATATCAAGTTGCTATCTTCAATATTGCAAAAGTATTCATAAAATTAGCGATTTTGGCCACATATATTTGACCTCTGACCTTGAAGGATGACCTTGACCTTGACCTTTTACCACTCAAAATGTGCAGCTTCATGAGATACATATGCATGCCAAATATCAAGTTGCTATCTTCAATATAGCAAAAGTTATTGCAAAATGTTAAAGTTGGCGCAAACAGACAGACAGACAGACCAACGGACCAACAGACAGACAGGGCAAAAACAATATGTCCCCCACTACTATAGTGGGGGACATAAAAAGCAATGTATTGCCCGAAAAAAAATTTATATATCATATTAAATTGACCTGAATATATCAAATTGAGTTATAATACATAAACAACAGATACCTACCTGAAATTCTTATGAACTGGACATTTAACTCTGTGGGTTCCTAGGCCAAGATCCACGTATCTCTCGCCTCCAAAGTACACATAGTACTGATTCAATGCGTCGTACAGACTTTCATAGAGATTCTCCAAGTTCAGTAATACCACTGTGTTTCCTGTCTCCATGCAGACCTTAATCTTGTTTATGTTACGACAAACCTATATATACAAATAATGTGTATCTTTGATTTAAAAGAAGTTATTATGATATTTACTTTACAGAACTTATATGCAGATAAGCATGTTTGAGCGACACACAAATTCCCAATAATCTCCCGATCAGGAAATACAAAATTATCCAAAATATACCTGTGTGTATTCCTGGTCACTTCGGAAACTACTACCAAAAATGGTGATGGGTCGAATTTTGCTTCTCTTGGAGAGAATCTGCTGCTGTATGATGGCTAGAGCTCCGTAGTTGTCGGTAAGTAATAAAAGATAACGACTTTCTCTACAAAAATAGGTGTATGCTATTTTTTCATTTAAGCACAAACAAATTAGTCAAAAAGATTCCATTTTCTCGTAAAACAATAACATAAATTGTTCATTTAATGCATGATATTTCTATAATGAAGATCAGAACAATGAACTTCGCTGGAGATACGTCATTCAATCACGAAACACTGCATTAATGTGCTGTTCACAAGTATTTCCAAAGGCTTTTTCGATGAATTGTTCATAATATAAGAAAATTGTATCTATGTGAACAGGAATTGTGTTTGTTCACATATTTGTCAACTATTACGTTAAGCATATCCATATTAATTCTCGCAGATTTTATCCTCCGAATACATCAAAGTATATTTGTTATACTTTTGGTATTAACATTCGAGTCAAGAACTAAAAAACAAGATAAGTGCATTATTGTATACAAAACAGCTCTTTACAAAATAGTTAACACAAATACCCTTCTGTTTTCAAGGAATCGAAGAGACAAGCTTCAATCAGTCCTTTTGCGCTACAGTCAGGACCTTCCTGGTTTGGCTTCAAAAGGAAAAGAAAATTCATTGATATCATATGATAAATATTGTTTAAACTTTAATTTCAACGTATTCGTATTAATTTACACGCTTTAAATTTGATAATGAATATCAAAGACTCAGTTTATATGCAGCCTTTGTCCCATCGGGTAACTTACATCAGGGTTACAATGCATTACGTTTCCAAGGTGTTGTTTAAAGCATCCCTCAGGATCTACAAGATCCAGCCCTCCAAAGTTCCTCTTGATTGCATGAAGCATTTCCAACCATGTCGGTTTCCGTTTGTTCTTGGCCACAAAACCATACACCATTTTCACCAAACTTGTAACAAACAACTTTGTTTTAATACGAGTTTCAATCCGTTTTCTATTCCATATATGTTATATTTCATATTTAAATATCCCGATATGTATCATAATATATATGAAGTTAAAATAAGAAACCAGCCATAAATACGTTTTGAGCATAAGCACAAGGAATGTTTATGTACTCTTAAATATTAAAGATCAAGTTTTGAGTATCCGGATAAATACCTGTAAAAGTCACGGAGTCCATAAAACTCGCGCATCTCTTCTGAAGCCTTTTTGAAAATATCCAGGTAAGCAACCGACAAAGGACCAATCAATGGTTCAATGAACGACTCAACTTCTTCCTTTGTTTGGCATATTCCCCTATAAAAATTATTTAACAATGTCACACAAATCAGATCATTTTAAAGGACACATATCAATAGTCATTTATTTATTGTCAACCAAAATGTATACTCATGGTGAGTAAAACATGTTCATGAACATGGGTACGATATATAAACTCAATACGATTAACAAATAACGATTAACGATTAACAAAGGTGGTTAAAACAATACATGGAGATGTTATTTAGAGCAAATACGCCCAACTAATTGTGGCAAAACATCTGTTTTAAAACGCCTTCACGTAAACGGTATCTCAATTGTTCTTGAATGCGACAGAATATTTAATATACAAAAAATAATGTTTTGAAATTGGACATTTCGTTCGGAAATGAAACAGTGAAAATTCTATTATGACATCAAAGCGCTGACTTTGACATACCACCTGAAAGTTTTAAATGCTTTTTTAAAGTTAGAGAACGGATTAACTTAGAGGGAACGTCAGACAAATTTAGTCCCATAATGTCTCTCCTCGAATCTTAAGTTATGTAGGGTATGATAGCCTCAATGCACATTTTCATGTGTTGCTTCACGCTTTACTCACTTCGCGCTTGTCTTTAATTCTTCCAGATCTGGAACTTCCCGCTGAACCAGAATACCTCTGTTCATCTTCGCAGGATCCAAAGCCCAGTTAGAGATACCAATGAAAGCAACCTAAGTTAATACGAATCTACATATTACAAATCACGATCATCGTAATAATATAACAAAATACACTTTGATAAATGTGCAAGTCACACAATTTAATATTCAACAAGTCAACAGTAGCCTTAGACCGTAGTTTAAGATAAGTGGTTCATTATACACTGACCTTCTTGTGTGCTTCTGGAGTTTCATCCCCCTGACATCCATCCTCCAGGAGTGGGTGCAATGTCTACCATTGCCAAATAAATGTACGTTCAATACATAATAACTTCAATATCAAATAAACAGTGACACAATGAAGAAGTTTAATTATCCTGTTGCAATTTGAATAAGAAGCTTTTACATACGACACGTTCAAACTAGTACAAACTATCATGCAAGAGTAAACGTAAGAAGAGTTTACCATATTGCTCCGCTTAATGTAAAACAACAGCGTGCACGTTTAAACACATGATACAAAGGAACCAAAAAGGGACATTTTCGTGTTTTTTATGAAAAAATAATCGGGGCAGCTTTACAAAGGTATTTGAATATTATGGTTACAAAGTTTAAGTACTGTGTATTACACCATTGATAAATGCATAAATCAATGGTCGATAATAACTAAGTATCGGCTCAATAATGCACGAAAAGGCGATAATAATTAACATACACGTACGCCAATGCATTAAAACAGTAATCAAATAACTCATGACCGGTATTAGAATCCTTCATACTTTAAGCGGCATACGTGGGCTGTCTTCTGCTAAACCAACTTCATCAAGCACAACAGCTGACACAAACGTATCCAAGTCTTTGTCCTTCTGAAACTGGGCGCACTGTCTAAATGTGCCAACAATTCCATCAGGTGTTGACAATGGGCTGCATTGAAATGACACCATCTGCACCTGCGTAATTCAAGACGATTGCCGATAATTACAAACTCAAATATAAGTACAATACACATAAAACCGCAAAGATGTGATACAACTGACATGCAATCACTGCAAAAAACAGTTTGCACACTGACGGTGTTTTACCTGTTTTAGGTGCTTAAAGAGAATAAAGCGCGCGCTATTTCCCTGCATCGCATCGGCAACAATTGTTTTAGCGAGCGACTTTGAACTCCCAGGTTTGCCAACAAGAAACAGTGGTATCCGTAATTCGGTGCAAACCACCATCATGAAGACATTCTCTTTCAAAGCTGTATTGCGGGCAATATTCGGATCCAATGCAACATTGTCAAGGAATACTTCTTGACAGCTGCAAAAGATACACTTAATGTATTAATACGGGTGAAACACGTATGCATTCCTCGATTTTTAGGAAAGTCTTATATATACATTTGCAAATTAAAATATGTTTCGAAATGGTTTGTGTACATTTATATAAGTTAGAAAATAAACCTGGTATTTAAGAAAGTAAATATGAAACAAATATGGAGTAAAATTGCGTTTCTATGTTAATCGATAAAAGTAAGATACAAGGTATTTTGTATATATAATAATAATCTTATAATCAACTTAAACAAAAGCAACTAAACCGCAGATGCTGCTATTCACAGTAGATATGCTGAGAAATTATCATCTTCTTCATCGAATGGACAAGGTTGTCACCGTAATTACTATGGTTATGAAAGAGGTTTTTTGCACGAGATCGTTGTATTAGTATTATTACACCGAACACGTGAAAAGTACACATTTCCATTGGCAAATATAACATAATTACCAGTCAATTTCTTGCAATATCTGGTCTGCTCCATCCTGCAATTGGCATGGGGCTGAAAATGCGTTTGCCACTCTTTTCCTGTACGCGTCGCGAGTCTTCAAACAAGCGTGGTAGCAAACTCCCAGCGCGAGAACCAGACTTCTTGTTAGATCATCAAGACCCTGGTGGAAAGAGTTAAATACATTTTAAATGAAACATAAATATAATGTTCGTTTACAAACTGAGATATATGTATACATATATATGTCTACATAAGAAATGCAGTGGTTTTTGTCAAACATTTCCCGTTAATAAATCATAGTCAAAGTGTTCCTCCGTAGCCCCTTGTATATTGTGCTTGCAAGTTTGATATGTAATTGGAATTATGAATTATGAAAAAAAAAGCTTTTAACGCATATAGTAACTTGGAATTATGAGTTAGGAAGAAAAAGTAATGCTTTATAATTATATACAGTTTGAAAAGATTGTTTTTTGTGACCATTTTGGTAACCTGTAAAATGTAGCAATTTGATTCTATAAGCAGAAGTAAATATTGCAAAAATATGTTAAACATACTTTATTTGTGTCTTCTTCTTGGTTAGCTAATTTTATATCCATTTCATTATACAAACATCGGTTATCCTCAGCTTCTCCGTAAAACCATGCCATGACAGTCAACACTCGTTCTACATCTCTCAATGAGACAAAACTGCATTCATCCTTTAAATAAAAATATATACATAACTTTGTTTTGCTTAACGCACTTGACAGCCTCCGTTTATCTCAACAAATATGAATCAAGACACTGAAGCCATCACATTTATTCAACTAAATCCTAGGTGCAAACGTAGCATGGTGATTGTAATAATAGCAGCAAAACATATCGAGAACCGAGCGATTACAAAATAGTTTTTTAATATGCTGACACATGTTTTAGCCTTTTGAGAAAACTGAAATTTCTTATGGCTAACTAAAAACTAAAACAAACTACCATCGTGTGCAAGTTCCAAAACTGATCTCAGCTGTTAAAACTTGACCATTATCTTACAATGAAAGAACGGACATTGGACAGATCATCTATACGCAACACGCGCATAAACATTTACATACACTTATGCATAAATACCTCTTGATCACGCATATACTTCTGTGATGCCGTTAACACATTGCTTACGACCTCCACAAGTCCCGATGTTTGCGGCAATCGCTCGTCAACAATCTAAGCCAATGAAGAACATATTATAGCGAATATTATAATTCAATCCCAGGTTCAAACAATTGTATATGAAGAAATGCATATATACAAATGTTTCTTTACAAATACCTTAAAATGCATACACTTATCATAAGAACATCCGTTTCGGATTTGGAAAGTAAAGCATATGTGTATGCAATATTTTATTAGAACTTAATATACATTAGACAATGTTATGTATTTCTATACATACTAGATTTGTAGAGTATTACAAGTAAAACAAATATATGCATTTGAAACCTACAGCTCGTTTGACCATTTGGCTGATGTACAACTTTTCAACTTCAGTGTTAAGCTGCCCAAAATCCCACACAAGAGGCAGCAAACTTTGTGGAAGCGGTTGAACTCTATACACCTGAAAAAAGGAAGCGGTAACTGATCACACAAATACAAACAAAGTGCAACAGCACACACGAGAATATCAAAGTGTCATAATTAAATCAGTTGTTTCAACAGCTTCTTATTTGATTTGGTTACCAGACGCCTCATTGGAATTCGTCCAAGTTTGTCTGTTGTTTCGTCAGCATCGACATGGTACCCTAAACCAGCCTGTTCTAGTTTCTTGATAAGTTCATCAGGATGCCTATAATAAACAAGAAACCGTCGGAGACGGGTGATGCTCCGCAAAGTTTTTTTTGTCACAATATTGCACTATATATTCAGGTAATAGGAAACGTCTTGAGGGCACAGTAGTTGGGGGGACAAGAATTTTTTTATAGAAAATTTCAAAGGGCTATAACTCTGTGAAAAATCATCCGACCAGAACCCGCTGATAATATGCACATCTCCTCTTGGTAGTGAAGCTTCCCATAAAGTTTCATTGAATTCCGGTCATTAGTTGCTGAGAAATTGTCCGGACAAGAATTGCACTATATGTACAGTCTATGGAAAATTTCAAAAATTTCAAAGGGCCATAACTTTGTGAAAAATCATCCGACCAGAACCCGCTGATAATATGCACATCTCCTCTTGGTAGTGAAGCTTCCCATAAAGTGTCATTGAATTTCGGTCATTAGTTGCTGAGAAATAGCCCGGACAAAAATTGTGCACGGACGGACAGACAGACAGATAGACAGACGCACACACGGACAGACGAAGCGGCGACTATATGCTCCTCCAAAAATAAATTTTGGGGGAGCAGAAATATATTGAGCACGTTTTGTTGAAAAAGTACCTGTCGTGCATCATTAACAGCATAAACCACTGTATATAATACATATTAACTGTTATAAGGTTTCTTAAGCAGATTTAAATGTTCAAACGTATGTTCACATAGGTTGCTTTAGATGGGACGGAAACAAACACGCCTTACCACCTAAAATGTTCCAAAGTAAGGCATGTTTCAATCATTAGGAAGTCACTTTACAGTATAGTATTAAATATCATATGTTTTTGTAGAACGTTACTGATATATTCGCTGAATTGTTCATTGTTTGTGCAATTGTTTTAGTTATTTAAACATCCCATTAAAACAAATACCCGTTAAACGTTGTCAGCTCCAGGCGAAAAAATTCTTCCGAGAAAACATGAAACTATTACACATATTGTGTAATTCAATTTCAAAACTATATCTGACAGACGTACAAAGTATCTGACATTGCTAATATATTGCGCCCCTCCCTCCCGTTACACAAAGTCCTGTATCCTCGCATGGTTTAATAATTCGTTGATATACAAACATGAGAAAACTGAAAGTATGTGCTTTGAGTTCGAAAATAAATTTCATTTTGATCAATGGTATCTAACGTCAACAATACTAATATAATAGAAAATGGTATCTTACTTTCTGTACGGGTTGCATGCTGCGATCATTTTCAGGTTTTCACACAGTTTCAAGCGTCCGCCGCAAATGGATTTGTCGCACATGATTTCCTTGATTATTCCAATCGCTTCAGTGGTGTTTGCCTCATCAAAGAACAGTACCGTGTACATGTGACGCCCGTATTTCTCAACATTTTGATTTGCGATTACTTCCGCCGCATGAACATTTCGTTTAATGTCTTCTTTAGTCGTTCCGCCATGAACCTTAATAGAATATTTAAAAAGGTTTGGTTAGCGATAAAGCAAGCTCTAACCGCAACGACAGACAAACAGATAAAGAGAGCGGAAGGACAAATGTTGAATGTGCAGGTTTCAATATTATCAAAGTTGTCAATACCTTCACAAATATCATATTGTTAACATTGACTTCTGGTGGACTAGAATAATGGAACATTTGTGATATGTTCGATTAAGAAGTTGGATTCTTACATGTATCAAAGTTACCATTACCTTCATCAGAATCATGTTTTGGACTTTGACCCCAGGTGGGCACTGCAGGGCACACATAAACTTCACGAGCCGTGTTTTACCACATCCGGTTTCTCCCATGATTATGACAGGAATATCGCATCTAAAAAACACTCTCACATGACGACATTTGATTTAGCAACTGCAATTACGACATGCATCAATAACAAGCAGACAACAAATCCTAGCCAGAACATTTATTATTGAAACATGTACCTAAATCGCATATAGATCGCCATGATTTTCTTGACATTGTCGGTTGTAAGTTCATATGTAGAGTCTGGATCATGCGGCATTTCTATGCCCATTACGTTGCACAACTTGGTAATCTTCATGTCCCTGAAAGATTAACAGAATGCTCAATGTTGTATTTAAATATTAAGCAGTTAAGTATTTAAATAAACATAGTCTGAGCATCGAACAAAAGAATTTAAATTTTCATTTTCATCCACGCAATAAACCATAATTATACACACGTATATCGAATGTGGAATTTGATGATGAGGTTATTGCCTTTTTTTTTTCAAAAATATTTGTTTCTTTTTTTGAATCGTACGATGCAAGACACAACGTTCTAATAAACATAATGATCGACATTCCTTAACATTACTTCTAAACTTATAGACTTATATAAACTTATATTATATATATACAAACGCGTCCAATATTAAAAGAACACAACCCACCTAGGGAGCGCATCAAAATTCTCTTGCAATGGAGCAAGATTTCTCACAAGTGCGTCATACAAATTCTGGGCCATGATAGATCGTTCCAGCAGTTCACCCGTTTGTTGATCTTTTAAGTTCCCTGTAGCTCGCTCAATGAAAAACCCCAGGAAGGTGAATGAAAATCGATCGGAGTTGAAGAACAGGTAAGGATGAGGGCTAAGTGCAAAAAAAACACAACCAAACGTCAGAATGTTTCTTTCAAAGATTCCTTCATCATAGAATACAGTTTAATATATATTTCGCACTTTCCTACTTGTTCACAAACAAACAAAAACAGAACAGCACATTTCAAGGAACATGGTACGTTTATGCACGTGCGAACGTTTGCGTCCATTGTAAAAAAGAATACTCTAGTGTAAAAAACAAACATTTTTTGTTCGATCGCAAAACGCCAAAAAACCCACACACGTTCAGGCATTGTACGCGCATGTGCAAACGTCGAAGTCAATAGGCCGCCACCATTATATACCTTTATAAACAACTAGCAATGTATAAATTGCACCAAGTAGACCATTAAGCAAATACTAGCATCAGTCGCCTGATTGAATAAAATGCATTTTTTTCGATAATCGACCATCTTGTGGTCAGACAGCAACTTAACATTTAATAAAATAAACACTCATTTAAAGCATGTTCAATTGATCAACTTCGGGAGGTTGTGCGACCCAAGTATACCCAAGTACACAAAAACACCGACAATACCTGCTTTCCCAAGTGCGTCTTAAAGAGAACCGATTTAGGATCGCTTCATCTTCGTCGTTCTCACCGTCTTCAATTGCATCTGCAGGGATACATCCTGGGGATTCTTCGCTTATTTTTAGCGATCGTGTTGAGAAGTCCTGCAGCATAAAAACATGATTACCCAATACCTAATGAAATTCACCAATAATTGGGACGTCACACAAAAACGTGTTAAATCTAACAAATAAATTGTATTTGTATGTTCCGTGTATCAAAAACCATCATAAGACAGACAAATTGTTATATATTTAATAAATGCAAGAAAAACACACACACATTTAACCGGTGTTTCAAACCAACTCATGTAACACTAAAAACAAATACTGTATACATTCCATAGTTCGTATAAATTAAAAACTTTGTTTGTTTTTTAGTAATGTACATTTTAGTAAATATATTAAATAAAAAGCGTTATCTCTGTGTCAACAGCAACGATTTACCAGGGGCAGTTTACCTTCATTGACATACATGTTTTAAATGAACACACACCAAACATAAAGCCTAAATATATAGAGAGCAATATATACACATGTTTACACGTATAAATACTATATTTAAAAATGATTTTTGAATGCAAATCTCAGGTAATATTTTATTCTTATTTGATTTTATTTATCATTAAGTGATCATGCTAAGTCCCCTCTTTATTAACATGTTAATAGTTTTGTTTTATTTAAATCGTCTTTCTCCTCATATTGAAAATATTCTAAATTAGTTTCGTGTATATATTTGAAATCAATTAACTTAAAGATAAACTTAAAAGCAAACGCTTATTCGTGTCTTAAAGGTAGTTTACCTTTGACATTTGCATGAGGAATCGCAAAACAAAAGTTGCAAATCCAGGTAAGTCTTCTGCTGCAGCCGTGCTCACAAACGAATTGTGTTCGAAGTCTACAAGTTGCGTGTTTAGGAACCACACAAAGTGATGCAGCTCAGACCATGATGGATTGTGCACACCACATCGTCTATAATAGAATTTATCACGCATGCTTTGAAATACTCTTCAATTTCTATAACTTATGCACATAATAAAACCTTCAGAACTTGGTTGAACAAAACCTGTACCTTAAATTGAGAAACTAGAGAAAGCTACCTTAAAAGAACTGTCAAACAAGTTTGCGGATTCCCTTCCGGACGAGAGGGGTCGAGATCGTTCATCTTGCCACCAGTGTCCAGCCGTTGTAAATACTGATACGTACGCTGGAAGACTGGACCTTTGAACTGCTTTTCGTCAAAGAGCTGATCTGTCACTTGGTAATCTACATGAAATATGATTATATACATTACATGTATACACATTGTTAATGTCAACATCCTGTAGGTCTCATAGCTGTTCATTAAGTCAATATATCGTCAAATTGTCTAGGGTATAGTTCATAGGTACAATGAATAATATGACAGGCAGTTAGCTCCTCTAAACAATACTTGATACTTCAATATATGGCAGGATAAACTGTGCAGCCTTCATTTAATCCTACAAGCCAGTGTTTTATCTTTGCACGACGTGACAATAAAAACAGTCAAGAACAAAGTTAGGGTACATGGAGTTAAGTCTTTTGTGAAAGCAAACATAAACAGTTTGCTCAGATATATTGCTCAAATCGCTTCACTTTTGTGTGAAATAAATAACTAACACATATACCTGCTGGTTTACCATTCTCATCACCGGCATAAACGCTGAGACTTTCCTGCGGTGTTCTACACTTCACATCTGGCATAATATCAAATATTGGATGGGCGTATTGTATCCCCTAAAACAAATACACAATTATTCATAATAAATACAATATCACCCGACGCCGTATGTCGTGATATGTAGCATGTTGTTATTGAACGCCTTAGCTTAAACGAGGACTTTACTCCTGGAATTTTTACGAAGGATTATAAAGAAAATGCACATACACGACTTCAGGGACAATGTCTGACATTGTCCCTGAAGTCGTGTATGTGCATTTTCGTTAATTGTCTGCAAGTTTAAATGTTGTACGTTTAAAAGTGTAAGAGTAAACCTATTAACGTATATTAATAATCATGATGCTATGGAAAATTTACTTGGAAAAAGGGTCAATGAGTTTCTTGATTTTTTCAACGTACGACGATACTTAAAAAACGTAGGTGCACGCCTGTGGACAAGTTTGCGTCTACTGATACACAGACGCGTACAGACAGACAGATTTCAGTAAACACATTCTACTTTGTAAAGGGATATTATAAAATATCTATTTATTTATAGTATTCCGATAAAAAACATAATTAAGGCAACTCAAGTGATAAACTGTGTACAAAATGCACGTATCATTTATGAAACCGTAACTCAGCATTGCAATAACTAACAAAATAAATCCTACGTACTTGGTTCTCACGAGTTATTTTCATGATGGGCATTGTTTCTATCAAATAAAGATCAGCTGTGCTCCGTCGCCACACGTAGCCATTTTTATCCATCAAACAGTCGAGGATCAGCAAGTTGAAGAGAAGAAAATCTATTCCTTCTTGAACCTTTGAACAAAATTACAGTTAAATCATGTATTAGTGAACTGCCCATATACTGTTTTCATTATAATAAAACAGTATTTGTTTATGTTAAATTTCGAGTTTAGTGGATTGTAGAGTATGCAATGGGCAATATTCAAATCTGAGTTGATTATACGAATCACAGCATACCTCGTGGGAAATGTCAATATGGAATATTATTGCAGTGGCTTTTCCAGGCGTCGATGTGTGCCGAATCAATGTCTGTATTACATCGTGCATGTTGATGTGTTTTTCTTGCAATGGGATTGTCACAAGTTTAATATCCAAATGTTTTGACTTTGAGCCCAAATGAGCAATCAACGTTTCCGATCGTCGAGTTACATACAAGCTTTTCCCTACACCAGCACGACTCGATTTAACGATCCGCGCTGAAGACCTATTTGAATAAAAGCAACCGTATTTTGGAAAACATGCCATTCGTATGTTAGGTTTCAGTATTATGATAATGTATTATTTCAGAACGTGTAAATCATAAAAGGTATACCTATTAAAGTCAACAACAGCTGCAGAATCTTCGTTTGTTTTAGGAACAGTCAGTTTTTCAGCCACATATGCTCCCAACGCCGGTTGACTAATTGTCGGAACTTGTCGAATGTATTTGTCCAACGATGACACAAACGGAGAACGGTATTCGTTGTCCGACCCACATATTACAAAAAGGCGGTATGCGCGATCTTAAACGAGAAAACATAAAAGTGAAATAATGGAGAGACATGTTTAGTAAAGTAAACCGGAATTGCAAATAAGTGTATACATGTAAAATACTCATTTTAAAGAACATTCCGAATTACGTACTTTCTTTGTGGTTTGTCTCCAGAATGTGCGCCTCTAGGCTTTGTTCTGCAGCCTCGCTGACATCGTAGTCCAATAAATCAGCATTCACAAGGCAATGGATCTTTTTTCCGTCACCATATATAGAGCGGCGCCAAAATATCTCAACCTACACCAAGTTTATGATATAAACTAATTTAAGGCTCTATGGAACTATTCTTAGGCTGGTATTCCATCTATCCGCATCCGTATCCGCATCCGTATCCGCAAAATCATAATACGGACGCTATATTCCATTTATCCGCATACGTAGAACATATCGTTCTTTATCATATATTAAATTATATTTTTTTAGATAGTTAAATTTTTATTTTATGCTTTCCGGTGGTTTATAAAGAAATATCAGTGAATTAAAACTGATAATTTCACCGTTTCAAACAGTGAAAATTAACAGTGAAAATTAGCGATAATTTCCATGGTTTAGTGTGAAATATTTTGGACGAAATGACGTCATTATCCTAGCGAAATTCTTTAGTTAAACTCTTTAACAATGTATACAAACTGCGAAAAAAAGCATAGAATAAAAAGAAAAATTGTTGAATTCGGTGGAATATCGATTTTAATTCACTCGTGAAAATATTATTTTCTATGATCACTCGTTTATTAAAACCGATAATCCACCGAATCCAACAAATATCCTCTATATATTATTGAGATAATTATTATGAAGGACAAGCGTACATTTAAGTAGATATAAGGTACAAATCATCATTCTGTCTGTAAAAGAATGCAAATGGTATTACTTGAAACATCTTCTTCTAGTGCATTGGCTATGCTTTTCCAAACATTTGTAGTGAAATCATAGTCCCGATATGCAGAACTGCGTTGGTTGTATACTTTCGGGTAATTGTTCACGCATTTGATTAGTTGTTCAGTTGATTGTTGAGATGACAGCTCACTTCATCGTGCTAAATGCCGTCCGTATCTTGTCCGCATCCGCATTAGAATGCTCACTTGAGCGTTCTTTTGCGGACGCATATTACGCGTGCTTATATGCGGATGCGGATAAATGGAATAAGCGCAATGCATTTCAACTTGTTCTTTTTTTTACGGATGCGGATATGCGGATGCTGATAGGGACAGATGGAATACCAGCCTAAGGTGGTAAAATGCACGTTTGCAATATGTCTGATTGTATATGTACTGATTTTATTTACATTATTTTTCTATTGTACTGATCATAAAACCAGTGCCCCCAGGTAATGAAATTGGTATTTACAGTATGACAAGAAGTACCTTTATGCTTCTTAGTATATCATACATTGCACATAATTATCAAATGTCATTTCAACTATGAACCAAGGCTATACTAGATATACAGAAATCTATATAAACGATCAAATATCGGTAAATATACAATTATATACTTATACTTCTGTTCCAATTCTGAAATTTAATTTTAAAATTCCAAAATTTAATTGATCAAATCTGTTGTCGAAGCCAACTAAGTAATTATCTATTTTAAGCAATGTTATTCATTTGAAACATTACAGCCATTCAATATTTTACCAAAAATAAAACTGATTAAACAGAGAGTTATTAAAATATCATAATAATTTATAAACAATATTATTAGTGTAATCAAAAAACCTCGTCTTTCGTTGTGTTTGATGAACAGACTAACACTTCGTCAGACATTGGGAGCGGCTGATCTTTGTCGTGCAAATAGATCGACAGGGTCACCTTCAAGATCTCTTCTGTAAACGGAAGTGCAGGAATACAGATTATAATTCACACAAATTTAACCATCATACATATTTGAACAAATATGTTTCTTTAATTATAAAGTATATTCTTCAAAACAAAATCAACATATCGACTTCGAACGAAAGCAACAATGCTTGCTGCTAGAATATAGCTTGTTTTACACAAATCTTTATTGAGCATAAAAAAAACAGTATCGATCAAATCTCATATAAATTTAAAAGCTATATTTTGATGTATTTTGTTAATGTTATGATGTAAGGAAAATAGTCACAAATAATGATTCCTCATGAGTATTAATACAATTAACAGCAGACCGCACATAAGAGATTCATAATACCTTTCACTATCCAAAAAAGGAAACTTCCAACCTCTATCTCTATGCCAACGGCAATGCAAGCTCTGACAGTATATAGAGCAGCATATGTTAAACATATACTTACCAGTTGGGCAAATTATAAGATTTGGCTCCCCCTCGATATAGCCCTTTGCGAGTTTTCTTTCTACAGTGCCCCGCTCTGAAAGTTACAACACGATGCCTAAATCTATAGACAAAAGACATCTTTCAGAACATGGCAAGCGATAGTAAACGTACCATGCTGGCCCTGAAACGAGAACTTGCCTTTAATGTACACCAATATGTATGATGAACATCATTAACATAGTAATAAGGATTGAGTACTTAGTATGGCTTAAAGAACAGAAACAATGTTTTCCTAAGAACGTAGTTTATGGACACACTTGACCCAGTTTCAAACTTGGTCGGATTATTGCCAAGATTAATATTATGACAAAGTTTCATAAAGATTGACTTGAACATTTATCTTCCAGGGTGAAAACAATGTTTTTCTTAGGCTTATCCTGGCGAGCTAGTATGTCCGACATGTACAATCTCATTCGAACTTGGCCATTCTAGTGTCAGGATAAATAGCCCAACCAAGTTTACAAGAGCCATGAAGGTAGCTTTGTTGGTAAATAGGTATTTTGATGATTTGTTCTAATGAGCAAAATTCAAACATTCCCTAATAATTGTCAAGATTAACATTCTGACCAAGGTTTACGAAGATTATCATTAATGTGGCTTCTGGAGTGGCCACAAGGTTCGTCTCAGATTTAATATGGCGACCTGGTAAGTGGACGCGCGTTGCTCACATTCAAATATGTCAAACATATGGTAAAGATTAACATTCTGTCAAGTTTCACCAAGATTGTGCTATAAACATGGCTTCTACATTAGTTGCAAGATGTTGTAAGGTTGGACCTCCTGACCTTGTTGTTGGACGCACGTGAACCAAATTTTAAAGATAAACATTCTGACCCTGTTCCATTAAAATTGAAAGTAACATGTGACATCTAAAGGTTTTTACAAACAAAACGTTGACAACGCACGGCGCACAACACACGACGACGGACCCTAGGCAAAAAGTGATAACAAAGGCTCAATTTGAGCACTTCAGAGATCCAAAGTAGACTGTTCATGCTAATTAACTATTAATATACCAACCTGCAAGATGCTTAAGGACTATACCCAAGTGTTCCAAGCTTAGATAGTCGCTGATGTTTGATGAAATGGACCCGAGAAAGCTTTCCCAAAGATCTGTTAGCCCTTGGATCAGTGGAGCAACACCAGAGCTTCATAGCAAAAAACACAATAAATATTTATTTATTCAAACAAACCTTACTTTGGAAATGGTGAATGATTTATATTATGAAAATTACGTATTTAGATAAAATCGTTGCTATTATTATTATGATGATGACTATAGTAGTTATGACAATAAAATAATAATAATAACTATCATTATTATTAAACATATACATATGATATTACTGATCGATTTAGGAATGTGTGATGACAAATATGCGTATTATATAAAATTGGCTGAATAACATGTGTTGTTTGGTAAAATTTTAGATTTAAACAAGAAATGTGTTTTTCAGAAACACTATGTCCCCTTCTGCGCAGCTTTGACTTAGTATTTTTGACCTTTGACCTTTAAGGATGACCTTGACCTTTACCACTCAAAATGTGCAGCTCCATGAGATACACATGCATGCCAAATATGAAGTAGCTATCTTCAAAATATTAAAAGTTATTGCAAAATGTTAAAATTGGCACAAACAGACCAACAGGCAGACCAACAGACAGGGCAAAAACAATATGTCCCCCACTATAGTGGAGGGGGACATAAAAATAAATACCATTTAAAAATAAAAACCTATAAAATACAGTCACGTACAGTGTGCTAGCAAATTAACTAGATGTCATTATAATATATACCTATTAACGTGTATTTTTGCTAAGCTATTCTCAATTATGGATGCCATAGTGGAGCTAGAATCACTCCAGCCAGAAAATGTCGGTTCAGAAGTTTGTAATGGTTGATCAACATCCACTTGGTCTTTAATTTCATCACTGGATTGTGTTGCTATTTCATTCTCCTCGATACACCACAACAAAGCTGTTGATATAAAATACAAGGGATAAGTACTGTGGATGATAAAAACTACACGAGTACCATGATAGCATTGTCTTTTTTGCACATGCATAAATACTAACAGAACAAATAGTGATAAGTTTAAAGTATATAAGTACATTAATAAATAACAGCCAACATAACAAAGCTATTGGATTTCATAAAACAAATACTTACAACTGATGGTAAAAACCTCTGCACAACTAATACAAGAACATTTAACTGAGTTACAATAAAACACATAATTAAATTAATTACGTCGGACAGAAAAAGTCTGAAATGGAGGAAACACAGACAAAGTTGATGTGATAATATAATACATGATGGCATTATTAATTGTTGGAATGCCATCAGTTCAAGAAACACATTCACTGGGTTTTAGCCGAGTTTGTTTTTCAATTAACCTCACCGTTAGACCTATCTATCGCATTCTTAATTTCTGCGTCACTTTTTACATGCGGATTGCCATCAAAAACATTCAAAGAGAATAGAAAAGACTCAAAACCTCGTTAATCGTAACACTAACCTACCGAATAAGTGATTCTTGAACATGCGTTCAACATACTCGGTTATCTAAATGTTCAAAATATTATAAACATATTATAATACTGTTGTGTAACGAGATTACCTTGCGTAACGTCCAGTTCTTCAATATCGTTCGAATCTACGTGCAGTATTGACTTTTTTGCTATGTGTTCATCAATTCCAGCTGAGACAAGTTCCTGCACAAATAGTTCCTTTTTCACGTCGAGAGCTGTTTCAGTGTCAAAAGTATTTGACTCTGCATCAATTGTTGGTACGGTTTGTACTGTCTCGCGAATAGGGTTATCAACATCTTCTTTTGCAGAGGTCATGGCCGCAATCAATTCGGCTGACAAAAAGGTGTTCATAAACGATATAAAATCCAAACCAACATGTGAATTATGTGTCTGAAGCTTAATGTTAATGAAAGTGGTGATGTTTTTTTTAAAACAAGTGTTTTAGTGATATGGCTAGATAAAAATGTTATAACCATCTACGGTATAAGTAGTAGAGTATAAACATGTTTTTTAGAAACAAAACGGTAACATCCGGTGATAGACAATGGGAAACAAAGGGCATTAAGAAATTACAGACGGAAATGAGAATCAGTAACTGAGTGTTATACGCTTAGGACAAACAACAATAAATACATTTAGGTCAACGCCGATGTTTTATTTACATGACTTGAAGAGGAATGATGTAAATGAAAACGTATGTAAATATTAAATTGTAATAGAAAGCCGTATTACTAATGTTATGTATTTACCCGGTGTACAGTGTTTCCTTACTGCAGACAACAACGGGTATATAAGATGCGATGGCTCAGAATCAGATCCAACTTTAACCAGTTCGCGTTGCAGAATCACCAGCTGGTCAATAGTGAAGAAGTTCAGGTGGTAATACTGAGCGCGTTTCTGATCGATGTACTCAAGCCACTGATCGTAGCATTTTTCCATGAACTTTGCAAGTTCGGGAATCATGTCTTGCAAGCCTTCTGACTCCGATTTGCCACCCTTTAAAGAAAAAGGAGTATTATAACTATTTATAATACCTTTTTGTGTGACATGTATGACGTCATTTTCACAACAATATTTTATATTGTAAAACCGTTATAATAATATATTTTTACGACAATGATTTAAGATAGCCTCTACAGAAAAAGTCAATAATTACACATAATTGACCAAAGTTATACACACATGCAGATACTATCAAAATAAAAATAAAATAATGTCCAAAACAAAATTGGTGTATCCGTAAGATATCTTTTTAAACTATAATGTTATCTTAATTAGTAAACGCAAATTACAGTGCATGATTCCATGATGTATGTTCATGTTTTTGCAATGCAATGAGTTGCTTAGGCTCATTGGGCCATTGTCGACCTGAAATTGATTGAAGTCATCCGAGGGTGACTAGAAGCCGATTCATGTCACACTGGGGTGACTTCAAGCCGACTCTAGTTGCCCGGTCGGCTTGAAGTCACCCAGGGGTGACATGAATCGGTTTGAAGTCACCCTAGGGTGACAAACATCGGCTTCTAGTCACCCCGGGTGCGCTTCGCTCACTAGGTCATTGTCGACCTGAAATGGCTTGAAGTCACCCGGATGTGACTAGAAGCCGATTCATGTCACCGCGGGTGACTTCAAGCCATTTCAGGTCGACAATGACCCAATGAGCGTTGCTTAGCCTTAAGTCGAAACTTTAACTTCCCCCCAAAAAAACTCATGGATTTAAATTCAAGATGTTTTAAAGAAAACAAAAAGCGAAAACGTACTCCAATCAACCTTGCATATGTACATACCTTATGTTCGCAGTGCTTCAACAAACACACTAAAAAAAAACTTTTCAACAAGTTTTCAAAGGTGCAATGGAAGTGCCAAATGCATATGATAAACGTGTTGTGTACCCATCATGCAATCAGGATTGTATATAAAACAAGCAAATTCGTTGAATTGATATCCCCCGCCATTAAACTTCTGGACACAAGATATGGCTCCAGACACACACAAACATTTTTTTTTAATACAAAGGGCCATAACTCCGTTATTATTCGATGGTGTACAATGCCATTTGGCGTGCATCATCGTGTATCCATATATATATATATATATATATATATATATATATATATATATATATATATATATATATATATATATATATATATATATATATATATATATATATATATATATATATATATATATATATACCAAGTTTCAATGAAATCCGCCAAAGCACTTCCAAGATATGGCTCCGGACACAAAAGTGCCGGACGGACGGACGGACGGACGGAAAGACGGACGGACAACGCCAAAACAATATCCCTCCGCCTATGGCGGGGATAAAAATGCACTTACTTTTATTTTTGGAACATCTTTGCCTTCTCCAAAAGAGATAATGACACATACAGGTCTTGTGGTGTTGCACATAAACTGTGCTTTCCAGCTATTGAACAGGACACAACCAGACAGGCACAATTTTCGAAAAACATTCCCAAGTCGAGTGATCCCATCAAACACCTTAAAGTAGAAGCAATCAGCTTTAAATATAAACTTAGATTTGTATTATTATAGCTTAAAAGATCATGGTCTCTTAAAATAAATTTAATCAGTGATCACATCCTGCTAATTATTTACAAATGTTTATTTGATAAATAAGTGGTCGCCATATAAACCAAAATGTCATTATTTTTGTTATAAGTAAATCGTTGACAACGGTAGAGTTATACACGTTCGCGGCAAACAAATTATGTATTTCTCACCAAAGTGAACATGTCAACATCTACTTCAGCTTCTTTCTTATCCTTTTTTACACTTCTGCCTGCAACTAGCATCAAACGACTCTGCAAATCTTGAAGCTGTGAAAAGCTGTAGTTTCTCAATTGTTGTTTTCCCTCTTTTTCTGGTACAGTTAGTTTGATTACTTTTCTTTTTGTCTGAATGGCAAATCAAATAGCTCAAAGTCAATGTCTGGTATTTTTTTCTTAGCACCGGTAAAAACAATACGTAAAGGGTTGATGTGAAAATGCAACATTGAACAATACAATCATTAACGTTGGCCAAAACGGCGAACTACGCCCACTGTAGATTTGACTTCTAAAAAATACCTAAACGCGTTGGGAACTCATTTACATATGAATATATTGCCTTGGTGAGGCTAACCGATACGTACATTTGCCGCAGTACGTTGGGCATGAGATCAAATCACTTCGTATTCAATGGATACACAATAATCAAATTATAAGGGCCAAGTTTCAGTGTAATTTGTAAAACAAAGATAACCAAGAATTTAAACACACTTTATTCTCTAGCCATATCAAAAACACCGACACGCCTTATGGCGGAAATATTTTAAAACGGAATGGAACCACTGTCTATGTCATTGGTGAACACAAAATTAAAACACAAGTTATTTCTTACAATATCGTCGTTGCTTCTTTCTCCGGATAGTATGCCAACCGTATAAATACCACCACTGTTTATGGCTTCTGCCTGCATCAGTGATGTCACTTCTACAGATCCATGAGCCTTTTTGATTTCTCGCAACCAAGCCAGTTGATGGTTGGTGTCAATCTAAATAATACAATAATAAAAAACGTATATTATATACAAACATACAATAATGCTTCATATTACGCGCATAAATAGATGTAGCGAACCAGTTTTCGACTACAAACTCTTCTACGGATGTGCTATTTAAAAATTATGTTTGTTTGTTTAATTGTACAAGGATATTTGAGTTGCATTAGTTTGTTTAAGCTAAAGTATGGCACTCTTTAAACTCTTTGCATACATGTATTATTGCTGTTGAGTAACATTTCTATGGTTTTCATTGGCTCAGAAAATTTTAGTATAATGTATATCTATATAAGAAAATGTGAACCCACCAGTTGTTTCGGCAGATTTGGATTGGCATCAAATTCTTTCCATACAATTCTGCATTTGTCCACTAGTGTCATGAAGTCACAGTTTTCGTCTAAGTCAAATATCAGAGGTGAGAATCCAAGCACAGCAGAGTGCAGACATTGAACCTTTTTGATGTTCATTGGTTCATCTCCTGCAGACATCATGGCAAGGTCCACAAACACTTTTAATTCTTTCTGACCAGCTGCAAAAGTTCATGTTAGATTGCAAATGTGTTGCATGCAAAGTATGGTTGATACTAAAATGAAATTGTTTGAGTCATGTTTGCAATTACCTTTTCGCTACAACGTACAAATACAGTTAATTAACAGTTCTTTAATACAAATGCTTTTTTAAATAAATCGGACAACAATGAAAAATACTTACATGTTTTCATGGACTCTTTGAGCCACTTAACCAAGTTATCGCAGGTAAGAAATGCGTCTATACACCGAACCTTCTCGTCAGAAATACCTTTTAGATTACGAAACGTTTCAATCAAGCTGTCATTAAAGTCCTTCATCATGAAATGGTGATCCATGCCCTGTGAGATATTGAAATCGACAAAACAATATTTTTTATTAAATGCAGGTTGATCGTAACTGATCGTGTTTGTCTACTTTATACAGAAATAATTGCAATTTTCCGGTGAATATGTATGAACAATGCACTTAATAAAAAACAAATGTTTTTACGCTGTAATCAACACACTACGCCTAAAAATACGTTGATTCCACGATTGTTAATACCATAAAATGGTTTTTAAATCGTATACCTGTGCAATTTTTTCAATGGCCTTAAAGTCTCCTTTTAAGTCATAATGCCGTTGCACTTTCAACAATACCCGAGCACCATGAACGCACGAACGTATCTGTCTGTATTCCTGCAGTTGTTTTATTCGTGTTTGCGCGACTGTTTCAGTTATTTCCAGTTTTGTCAGCTCGCATTTTAGATCGTCAAGGTTGCGAAAAGTCATAAACATTTTTTCAAATTCTTCAAATGCGATTTCTCCAACCACAATACTGCGAGCGAATTCGCTCCACCTGCAGAATTATATAAGATTAAGTACCCACTTTTGAAGGTACATGTATATGAAGAGCATTAAATTAAGTGGTTTACACCATTTTACAGGCATGCAAACCATTACACTAGGCCTTTACAAAACGAACTGGAAAACGCACTTGTTTAAAAAAAACGGATATGTATTGAAACGTATTTGATTTTTTTTAAACTATATTATCTATACACACCACTACAGCGTTCCACCTTTCTTAATAGTTCATGAGAAATATTTATGTATAACGTGTATTCACAACAATGGAGAATTGTGTGTTGTATTAAATAATATTGGACGGAATTAGATTGTAGTCGTTTGTGAATCTCGTTGGTACACTGGTGTATGAATTGTAACAGCCAAGATATGCATGGTACGATTTCAGACAATGATACCAGTTTCGAATACCACAAAATGTTTAGTTATGACGTATGCAAATTGTTTGTTATCCATTTATATTGCAATACGCAATGTCAGTTATGATATAAGCGGTTTTATTTATTTTATTATCCCCAAGCTTTTCGAAAGGCGTGGGGATTATGTGATTATCTCCGCCGTCCATCCGCCCGTCCTGGTCACTATCTCCTCCTACCGCATTAGCACTAGAACCTTGAAACTTACACACATGGTAGCTATGAGCATATGTGCAACGGTGAACTATTTGGAATTTTGATCTGAACCCTGGGTCAAAAGTTATGGGGGTTGGGGTGGGATCAAGTTAGAGATTTTCACTCATTTTACTCACAAACATCCGGCGTGGGGATACGCGTCGGCCCCTGCCGCGCAATTTCTAGTTAAATTATCAATCAAAACCTTGAATTAAAAAATTGAGTATTATATAAGAATGAAAAATAAAATTAATAGCACCATTTTCACTTTTTAGTTTATGTGACCAATATATAAAACTAAACCTGAAACCCCTGCTCAAAGCGCTCACTAAATCAAAGTGTCAAACGCAAATGATGATTAGCCAATTTTCATGTAACACAAACGTATTGAACATGAACATATACTTGACTGTGCAAAACCATTAACTTAAAACTCATCTTTGAGGAAGTAGAGTCTCTGCTAGTCATATACCGTCCGACCAAATAAATGTAGAACATTAACAGTGACAGTGCTTTTCACTGACATTCTTCTTAATTGTTACGATTCGATTAGCATACGTATTCTTCTCGTGCATATTGACCTTGGTATAAATCTTTCGCTTAAGTTAACGAACAAATTTTGTAGGATATTTTGATATTTTTTAAATGGAAATTCAAATTCAACACCATTAATTCAAATGCCGATAATCATTGTATACCCGTTATCTGAATTTGTAATTTATGCTTAAATTCAATCCAAACATCTTCACAATACCTTTCTTCAACAGGTGTCCAAATAATTGCAACCACTTCTTCAAGCGTTGAACAGTTCTGGCCATCAGCGTTACATGCCAACTGCCACATTTTTTCAAACACGAAACTTCTTTCAATTACTTCTAATCTTGGCAAAACGTCCAGCACTTCTTTTGGCACTGTGAATGCCGTGAGTTCAGGCTCAACTAGCTGACTTTCAGATGTGATAACAGCAGGTTTGCAATACTTGTTTAATGGTTTACCATTCAGCTGTGTAACTTCTCTAAGTACTGTGTCAATAGCATCCGTTTCAACTGAAATATAGACATCACACTTAATGATTAAAAAAACAACACAATCGTTATCTCCAAAATATGCGTTTAACAGTAATTTATACATATACCTTAGTGTAATTGTTCACAGTTTGGCAAAATGGTAACTTTCAAAACAATATCATAGATGTTAAAAAAGGTTTATATTGTAGCAAGCAAAATTACACCCTTTCCCAAGAAAATTTTAATCAAACGAAATCGTAAAAATAGTAAAGCTTTTGTAACGCTTTCCATCGATAATTTAGCAAACATGTGTTTTACCAACATAGCGTTTTGACTATCTCAGAAAGACAAAAACCTACGTCGTGTAGAGGCAGAGCGTTAGCGTTTGCTTCCAGAGATCCTGGGTTCGTGCCCCAGTGTTTTGTTTTTAATTTTACTATAATAATTGTTACTTCAATTATTAGCAACTGTTAAAACTACAAGTTTTTTAGTTAAAACACTCAACTGAAGATGCAGTTGTCAAAAATACGAAAAGTCTCTTAAATTAAGATCACATAAGTTATTGGGTGACGAAGCATTTATTCAATTACACATTAATGGTTTCTTTTCTGAATTGACGCTGTGATGAATGCGATTAATTTATTATGTGTATGCACAGGTCAATAGCAACATTTTAAGACCGACACATTTTGTTTCGATGGCATGAAATGCGTTAAAAAATGCCGATGAAATGGAATAATAAATACTATAAGGATACTATACAGCACATAAGTGTGATCAAATCAGAGAGCACGCCTCACCCTTTATGCCGTTACAATGATTGATTAAAACAGTCATCAATTGCGCTTGCTTCTGAAATGCCCCCATTTCACTCATTCGTGTTTTCACGGTTTTTGAAACAAGATCCTTCATTGATTTTTCTTTCGGTTGCAGTAATGTCATGATGTCTGCAAACACCCCAGACTGTTGCGCAATCATTTGAAGCATTCCAATCTCAACATGGCCATTCACAAGCGAATCCCAATGGCTTTCACAGATCAGAATTATGACGTCAAGATTTGTTCTGCACTCTACATCCAGAAGCTGATTCTCATTTCCTTCTCCTGGGATAAAAAACAAACATTTGGTAATTGACAATAATGTGTTAACACTCAAATACTGAAATTAAAAAACACATCAGTCAAAGCTGACTTAAGGCTTAACACATTTTTTTCTTTCATCAAGTAAAAATACAAAAATATTCGTGTGACGGAGCACAAGTCGCTTGTAATGTTTAACGCACATGATTAACGGCTGTACCTTTATTACGTAGAAATAACTGGACAGGGGACCAGGTCAAGGCCATCTTCAATATTTGCACGGACTGTTGATCACCCTGACATGAAGCCACAGACGAATTCCAATGTTTTCTGAAGAGTCCCGACATAAGCGCTTGTAGTCTTTCCTTTTCATGTTTGTTCCAGTTAAGGTAATCAACTGTGTAGCCTTCATCAATGGCCTGCATTATCGAAAACATGGCAATATATATATGTCACTGCAAATAAGATCCTCTGTTTATACGGTAATTGCTTTCAAATGTCCAAACATAAACTATTAGAGATACATGTGTTGTTTGGTTCACTGTTTCGCAGTTAAGTTTTTGCCATAAATAAAGGACCACATGCTATTCTATGTTTTCTCTCCGGTTAGTACAGTATGGTTTTCTACCTAGTCTAAGGGTATACATAAATTCAATTAAAATGATCATACGTACATTTGGTAAATTGTTGAAACTGTGTTCAAATGAAATGTAATTTGATTTCTTTTATTCCAACCGCGAGTCAATGGATAACAAGAAATATGGCAAATATATTCATGCATACAGAAGGGAAAGCCTACACTTTCTGACAATCAGGTTTGTTTCACTTGTCAATTTCTCTAATGGGTGAGTAGTAACTGACAAAACAATTCTAAAAGTAAATTAATACCTAATGTTTGCACAAATTCTTACCACACAAGCTACAGATGTTAGACATTCCTGCATGGGCTTTTTGAATGTTTCCATCTCTTCGCAGTAGAGTTTTACAAAATCCCTTTTCAGGGAAGAATACCTGTTCAACTGAAAACAACAACGACTTATGTAAAGTATTCTTTGGAGGGAGCACAATTTAAAGCGACACACTTCTTTTCATTAAAATATAATATGTTCACTAGAGTATTATACAATTGTTTTACAAGTATGAACACAAAAAAGGAAATAACTTTATCAAAGCGACTACATTGTTTTAGATATAATTACATGCCTCAGTGACAATTTCATGTAGCGGTATATGCGACACTGGGCAAAATATTGACAAGGTGTATTAAACGTCATCTCATCTTAACACTAATAAAATATCATCTTAACACTAATAAAGCATACCTCATCTAAAATGTGTGCTCTCAGAACTGAATTTAATTGGTCATGCCAACGTTTCAAATAAACATGATCGTCCTCGGACTGTTCAAGGAATGCAAAGTTCCAAATCTGCAAATGAAAGGTATATTCACAATTGTTTGCGGAACTTTATAACGCTAATAAAGAAGAAAGCAAACACAAATGAAATACTATATTGAAGTACAACGATTCAAACGATTAAATGCTGCATTACTTGAGTAACATAAAAGTTGATAAAACATTAATGTTCTTTACTTGTACAACTTGTTACAATAGATTCTTATACACGCCTTTGGGTAATATTAAAAATACTACCATAGAGGAATTTTGAAACAAAGATAACAAATGATTCCATATAGTAATAATGCAAGTCCACATTACTGCAAATAAAAAGTTCCACATTGCTTCAATGACACATTACCATGTAAGTAATTATTGCTATCGTACCACTATAAGATAATCCTGGACAACTTGAATAACAGCCTCTTTTGATTAAAGTATATTGTAAAAAACACAGAGTATAAGTAGGCGGCAAAGATCAAACGTGTCAAGACTAAAACTGAACATTATGTTATTTTCAACATTTTTTAAACTGTGTGTTTTATTTTTGAAATACCGTAGTTGCCTAAATATATAAACGTACATCATTTTGTTTTATTATCAGATTAGCACATTATTAGATATTAGCGCTTCCTAAAATTGAAAACAAAACACGATTAATACATGTTACTGATAATTGTAAGAGCCGCTGTGTCGATCATTTAGAGTTTTGATATTCAGTGCTTTATCATCGCATGTGCTCGCCAAAAATGAATACTCATGCTGATATTTGTGGGACCCGACGACGCAGACATTATTAATTGTATATTAGTACTATATGTTCTTGAGGGATATATTATTCAAGAAACGGAGCAGTCGATGAGCGAGTTGTTCGCAGGCTGGTTTGGCTATATGCTGTTTGCACATAGTAATTTGCACATAGCTTTAAAGTGGGAAGGGTTAATGACCACGCTACAAATAAGTATAAATAATTAAACGCCATCTTCACCATTAGGATATATATTCTTACACGATATTAGTTGTATTATATGCATCAGTTCATATCCAATATATATTTGTAATGTGAACAAAAATATGACAGCAGTGATTAAAATTATATTTACCTTCAAATTTGATTTCAAGTTGTAAGACCAGGAGCTGGATGTGTAACGCTTTAACCATTTAATAACATTTTCTATCACAACTCCTATACTAGAGTGGTGCATTTGTGCCACTTCCTGTTCGACTGAGTCAGATTTATTCGCTTGCCTAGCGTGCAGTGAAATACAGCGAATGAAAATGTGAGCCCATGAAAAAAACTTTAATGTTCGGTTTGATGACTGCATTTTTTCAATAGCATCTATGCTGATTTTGTATGCCATCGACAATCTTGAGAGCGACCTGAAAAAAAAACATATGCATATTTAACAAATTACAAATGGTGACTGTTCGGCTGATAATTCCGCAATAATAAGATTACATGCATGTTCTTTATATTCGAATTATTGCGGAATTATGTGCATATTTAAGGTTTGTGTGTAAGATCAAAAATACTTTATCATATATAGTTTTGTGGCATCAAAAAAATATTACAAACATAAATGATCCGCGAATGGTTGCCTTACCAACTTTCGTACTTACAAGTCGGAAACAAATAACCCAATACGTACATGTTTGGTTGTGTAACGTGATCTAGTCCAAGAAGCATCAAATGTAGACATTCAACTACAGCCTGAAAAAAACATTCAACTTAAACAATGTCTTATCAATGTTCAATTCTTATTAAGAACAGCAGCCACATTCAATTGGTCTTCTTTCCTCAAATTATAATATTATGTGTTATTATCAAATATGTTCTGTATAGCATTTATCTAGACATTTCTAATGAACTGTGTTTACAGATTAAATAATTCAATATGTTTACTGAATATTAAACAAATAAACTCCTTGATCTACACGATCAAATTCAGAGATAAAAGAAATTTCTTCAGAACTGGTTAAGTTATAGCTTTATTTATTGTTTATTTTTTAATTAAACTGGGCACGTTTCGAAAACAAAAATCACATTACAGAGAACTATATCAAGAGCAATACGATCGATAAGTTATAATAGATGATATATGGTGTGTTTCTAAGACGAGGTTTTGGAGAATAGGTTGAAGAAAACATTGAACGGAATGCTTATAACATACCGATCTTGTACAGACAATTATGTATCAGGATTTGAAGATCACCCGTTAAAAACATCTTCATTATAGGTGACACATACGTATGCACTTCGTGGACTTTGGCAAAAAGATGTTACCAATGGTGTCGCTTAATAAACGCGATTGCTGATTTTTAGAGCAATAAAAAGCGGTGTCACCTACATTGTTGTCGTCGTACCACATCTTCAAACCAGCTTAAGACAAGAATGTTAATTGTAATTATATTTAATACCTTCTCCGAATGGCCTTCAGAATCCAAAGTACAATATCCCTGAACGTAGTATGATGGATTAGAGGCTCTGCTCCAATGCAAGAGAGATGCAAGCATTGTGTCAAGAGGAAAAGGATTATTGTCCATAATTTCTACAATTTCTGTTGGATACAAGGCTGCAATAATACTTCTTGGCAAATACATGTCCATTTCAAACAATGGACTCATCAGTTTCAAGACGTCAGTTAGGGGTCTAAAGCATGAAAACCCAAATAAGCATTAGTACAAAACTAAACGAAATAAATATTTCAATGGAATCACGAGTACATGGCCTGCCAAAAAATCTAGAGGAATATAAACTTTTTCTACATTGCCGTATTCAAGTACTTTAATCTAAATCCGTGCATTGATTAAATACAGAAGAGATTTGATAATCTGTTATTTTTATAATAAATCCTATAGCTCATTGGGTCATTGTCGACCTGAAATGGCTTGAAGTCACCCGGGGCTGACTAGAAGCCTATTCTTGTCACCCTAGTGTGACTTCAAGCCGATTCAGGTCACCCTGGGGTGACTTCAAGCCGACCGGGTGACTAGAATCGGCTTGAAGATGTTATGTATATAACAAATCAGTATGGAAATCAGTTCATAACAAGAAAATGTAATGGTTCGAAAACAAAATGCATTTAAAAGTAAGGCATCATAGTGCTAAAACAACTAATTCAATACCGATCGGGATAATTGCAAATATAAGCTAGGTATTGTTTTTAAATAAAGCTATGTTATCATTTCAAACGATAAAGTTGTGTTTTATTATTCATCATTCACTAAAATAGCTAATGAGACAATCAACCTGTCTTATATCATATCGATAATTGCACAAGGATATAATGTAATTATAAATCATTTTGTATATGATCACGAAAAAAACATTATGATCTTCATGTTTACTGTACATAAGACTTATACACAATTCAGATAAAATACGCGGCTTTTGGTGTAACAAACCACATCGAACCATCAACAAAAAATGGCCGAAGCAAACGGACACAATACTATTATATTAGCCCACTAAAATACTACTTGTAAAGTAACCGAACACGGAAAGAAAAAGCACAGAGATTAACGGTTAATTAAAGCTTAACGTTTTGTGTCGGTAGAACTAACAAGAGAAAAATCTCATCCAGGTTAAGATTTCGAATTAAATATAATATAATGGTTTAGCGATCCTTCGTATCCTAGAAGGATATACAGCAAACAAAAACATGCAAATAGGCAATGGTGATTTAAATATTAATTATACTACACGAATCTTCCGTGGTAGAGGTAAGTGTAAACTGGACAAGAGCTGTCAGAGGACAGCGCGCTCGATATTCGAGTGCTTGACATTATAACGTGAGCCATCATGGGGAAATTGTTCATTATTCAATAATTTATTAGACGATCTTTCAAAAATAAAAAAGGAAAGAAAATTAATTTTTTTAATTTTTTTTTTTTGGGGGGGGGGGTGAGAAGGGGTATTATGTGGGGTGTGCTCATTTATTAGACAATCTTTCAAAAATAAAAAAGGAAAAAAATATTTTGGGGCGGGTAGGGGGGTTAGGGGAGTGAGAGTGAGTATAATGTGGGGTGGGGTAATTTATTAGATGTTTAAAAAAAAATTGGGTGGGGTAGGGGGGGGGGGTAGGGGGGTGAGAGGTGGTATAATATGGGGTGGGGTAATTAATGAGTTGATGTTTAAAAAAAAATGGGGGGGTAGGATTGGGGGGGAGGGATTCTGGGTATGGGGCGTGGGGTATTGTTTGGGTGGAATCCATTGTGGTATTCAGGTAAGTGTTGTTTTATCAAAGTAATAATAAAATGTGATCATAAATAAAGAAGTTATGGCAATTTAAGCAAAATGTTCAATTATCTAAGTGTAAAAAGGGCCATAATTATGTAAAAACGCTTGATACAGTGGTCTGCTCTTGTTTATAGGTTGTGGTCATGTTGGTAAACAAGTATGCAACATATAAAAGCAATATGTCAAAGGATATAGGAAATATTTGGGGTAGTACGCAAACTTTAACATAGATTTATCAATAATATGCATATTCTAAGTATAAAAGGGGCAATAATTATGACAAAATGCTTGGAAAAGTTGTCTGCTCTTGTTTATAGGTTAGGGTCATGATGGTTAACAAGCATGCAAAATATGAAAGCAATATGTCAAGGGACAATGAAAATAGTTGGGGAAGTACGCAAACTTTAACATTTGCTGCATATTCTAAGTGGAAAAGGGGCCATAATTATGACAAAATGCTTGATAGATTTTTCTGCTCTTGTTTATAGGTTAGGGTCATGTTGGTAAACAAGTATGCAAAATATGAAAGCAATATGTCAAGGGACAACAAAAATATTTGGGGTAGTACGAAAACTTAAACATTTGCACGCTAACGCAGACGCAGACGCTAACGCTAACGCCGACGCCGGGGTGAGTAGGATAGCTCCACTATATATATTTTATATATAATAGTCGAGCTAAAAATGAGTGTAACTTATAATATTATAGGTGTACCTTGTTCATGTAAGTCGTTTAATCCTCACATAGAAAAGAAAAGTAAATCGAACTAAACACTACAACGCTGCGTTATGTGAACGAGCGACATTCGACTTTAAGAGAATATAGTATTATAGCAAATTGAAGGTAAATATGAACACATACATCTCCCACTTCTTTTCATTTTTCCAGAATGCTTCTACAGTTTCCTTGATTTCAGCAATACCCCACCATTTTGGTACTGCCGACGCATACGATAGGTCTTCCTCTGGCGGATCATACGGCTGACACATGTCAGTAGCGAAATGCAGTACTGGCAAGCAGAACATCCATGACGGGTTTTTGGGATATTTTGATGTGGCTTTAACTAAGTACAACACGCCTTTCTTCATGTCTCTATAAACAGATGTGTTTTGGAATAATCAGACAGCAATATTGTTTGTATCAACAAGATCAACACATATTTATGTTTAAAATAACATATAAAAAGTACTTACATGCTTTTGAAACATTTCTTTAGCTCTACTAGTTCCAGACAAGACTTCTTATGAGGATCAGGAGTAAGAATCATTGATTTACATACAAGTTGCCAATGTTTGTGTGACAGTGACACCTGTAGTCTATGGCAAACGATTGCTATCGCCATGGCTCTCAGTATTTGCTTCGTGTGATCCTGCTGTTGTAAGCCATCGAAGATAGGGACAAACAATATATCTGCTATCTAAAACAAGAAAACAAAAACGTGTACAATAACATGAGCTCTACTCTATGCAACAAGCTCTCATTCGGGTTTCACAAGGCATACATATTACCAGAATCATGTAACGTGTCAACAGATTAGAAGACGGACATCATTTGAAAACAGTTAATATTTAATATAAAAAAATACTCGAATAACTATTTTTATCACTGAGTGGTGCAGTGAAAGTATATTAAATCTCCTTAACGTCCGAATTTCAAATCAAAGGAAAGGCACTTATTTGTTCTTACTTCGTTTTTTTTATTAACTCTTTTTATCATTATAAAATGTTGTCCCCGGGAAATTCTAGCGGGTGCGGGGAGCTTCAGTACTACCAAGATATTTTTACTCTCGAAATATAATTAAATATCAGGCACTCAAATTTGACTTTGTATGCAGATTTACAGAAATGATCACAAAATTCAACAATTGGCATTTAACTTAGAACTTTTACATCGAACGTTGACGATAAATGCCAGATGAACATGAGTCACTATAGCAACAATTAGTCCATGAACAAAACTATAACTCCAAATTACAATTAGAAACAGGCATACGATTATATATAGCAAGAATTAAGTCAATTATAAGACCGTGAACGTGATTATTATTCCAAACATGTACATATTCGTCAACATTACCTTCTGCAAAAACTCTTCATCTTTGTCATATATGTTTGCATCATACCGGTAGACCTTCCGCAACCCATGAATGACTGCTTCTAAGCTATCTAGTGATTCTTGAAACGTTTCCGATAATAAGTTTGTATTATCGTCCATTCTAAACCAACTGGGAGCAAAAGCACTAACAAAAAACTTAAGGTGCTCTTCAAAAGTTTTCTTCACTTTGTCACGAATGTAGTCCCATACGTTTTGAATCAACCCGGTATCTTTAGCTTGAATAACCATACCGTCATACTGGTGCCAGGTTTGTACTGCATGAAACAGCAAACTAATTTTCATATGTAATAATTGTAAAATGAATTATGGATAAACAATCGGTATTGTATCGTTAATTGTTGTCGCATTCATTTTGATGTGGGTTTGTGTTGAATTTAAGAAGATATACACGAAATGAAAAGCACGTTTTTGTTAAAAAAACATACAAACAGAAAAGCAAAGACAAAATCAATTAATTCCATCACCCATACATACTCTATGACGTAGACAGATCGCGGAAGTTGTGGGATAGAAATGGCGGCAATCATTATCGAAAACACAATTGTGTAGCACAATACGATGTTATACTAATTGCAATGTTATTTGGATGTTATTTCACCGGTATAGTCGTTAGTAATAAAGTATAGTGAATTTCAAAAAAAATATTTTGCTTGTATTTATGCCATGTGATTTCAATGAAAACGTTTCACGAACCCGAATCTAATACATGCGGTATATTACCGCCGAAATATCTTTAAAGATCATTTAGAGTTGCTTTCTTTAATAAAGACGAATTGAAGGTAAATTGGAATGTTTTTTCCGGTCGTGAACAATTGTGTGCACATTTATCAATGACTTCAGAACCACGAGGCGCTTCCCGCCCCTTATAATTTCCTAGTTTATACAATTTGTAACATACTAACAAGTAATAAATTAAAGAGTATTTAATGGGTCTGACTTTGTGTCCGACATGTGGATGCGTTGAATACAGCTTTTATTGTTTTAATGCGTCCACATTCCTTTTGTCTTATTCGATTAATTCCATAAAAAGGTCTTGATTATCACAGATATGCATCTGTCTTACTAATTAAAGATTACACAAACAAATCGTCATCCAGATGTTATATATAAGGGAGTCAGATGCGTCCCTTGCTGTCGCGGAAATAATTTAAGTCTATGATTTTGTTTTTTGCTTAAAGCAATCATCCGCTTACAAATACACACGGGTGTTAAATTTGGTAACTTCCAGAAAAAAACGCGCCTTTTTCGAGCAGGGCGGTCAATAACTTATCGCATCCCACATATCAAACATATGTATATTGTGTGCTTATAAGACATGCATAAGAATATTTAAAATATAAAATAACGTCATTACCTTGCTTTTCCTTGGGTAGAAGCAATTTTCTGTTGTCTGTTTTGCTTTTTGTTCTTTGAATGTAATAATCCTCATAAAAGCACTTACCATCAGTGCTAACAACTGTGTATTTGTATTGAACTCCTTTCGTCAAATTATTTTTATGAATTTTTTTTGTATATGTATATTCGGCAAACTTATCAAAATCTCTGGAAAAAATATGTATTGTTTTCAATCAGGTAAATCGGTATACTTTTACAAAGATAATATGAATTTATAAATCGATTTTAAGGTTGTTGGGTTAGAGCAATTTAGGGTAATGTACGATGTGATCTTGAGAACTCTGGACTTTTGATGAAAATTTATTTTAGTAAATATAGATACACACAAATGTTTATCAAATTAACCTAGAAATTATCATTTTAACGTCGAATGTAACAATTACAACTGGGATCGCCTCTTAAAATCATACACACTGGGTCTATTCACATTAAATTACAATCACCTCTCTGCCTTGTACAGTGTTACGTTGTTACAATTTTAAACTTCATTCATATGTTTAATTTTGTTTAGGCCATATAAAAATGTTCCTATCATATGATGTTCATTACGTTATCTGTTTAGACAAACATAAATTATCTCTCAAATTAAATTTCGAAACAACTAAATTTCGTGAGCAAGGGGCAGCAACGTGTTGGATATTTCAACATGTTAAAATGCTAAAATCGAATGCTAGGTGTACCTTCCTTTCCAAGCTTCATGTGTACATTTTTCGAACTTGTCCAATTCAAATATTAGAAACACTTTCCCTCCTTTTTGCAACATCTTCTTGGAAACCAGAGCATGGAAAATGACGGTGACCAAGTCCCTATAGCAACGCAAAATCAATCGCTTTTTTTTACTGCGTATGGCATGTGTAACAACCAACTATATTGTCATGTGTAAATTGTCATATACCATACCATACATTAGAATATAAGTGTGCATACACACATAGTGTCTTCCTGACACTTGGCAAGGCACTTTAACCGCATAGAACTGAGAAACACGTACGAAAAAAACACGAGATAAGTCTTAAAGTAAAATATAATTTGTATCGTTTAATCATGTTGAGAAAACACAGTTGTGTGACTAAAACGAGACAAAATTATTTAAGAAACTAGGGACAAAATTGTCACAAAACCTGGTTTTCAATTTGAAAAAAAGTCTGATAAATTTAAAATAAACATTGTTCCCCCCCCCCCTTGTGTAAGATTCAATCTATTTTTACTCGTGGCGACCTTGATTTCAATTTGAAAACAAAATGATAAAGGGAGACCAACTCAACAATGTGCATTGTTACTGATTGTTCAAAGTTACCACACATGTTTAAAATCAATATATTTTAAGTCGTGGCGACCTTGACCTTGGAGATATTGTCGTAATTCATTCGCGCGACACACCGTCCAATGATGGTGAACAAATGTGCCAAATGATTGTAAAATCTCACAATAAATGACATAGTTATGGCCCGGACAAGCTCATTTATGGCCATTTTTTACCTTTGAACTCAAAGTGTGACCTTGACCTTGGAGTTATCGACGTAATTTTTTCGCACGACACACCGTCTAATGATGATGAACAAATGTGCCAAATGATTTTAATATTTCACAATGAACGACAAAGTTATGGCCCGGACAAGCTTATTCCGCCCGCCCGCCAGCCCGCTAGCCCACCAGCCCGCCCGCCCGCCGACATTCGCCAATCTTATAACTAGTTTTTCCTTCGGAAAACCCGGTTAATAATATTAGGCTATCATACTTTTATAGTTTATTTTCGAATTACCCATGTTCAAGAGAAAACATGCGTCGTTATTAAATCAGGATAGCTCAACATGTTTTATTTCGACAACAAATTACGATGAAAGTATAATGTATTTTTATTTCAAAAGCTTTATGCAAGAGAACTATATGTATCTATACTTCATCAATCTTTTCTACAATGTACCATCACACGCGTATCTTACCATTACAGACACATTGCCGTTATTTTCATTCATAAAAATGTAGCGAATGACGTAAAATTTACTAGGAAAAATCTTAAGATCCAATATGACGTCGTTTAAATCGAAACTTTATAGTGAAAGTTCTATATTTACAAACAAATCTGAAATCACAATTATATTATAGATTACGATTTATGTAAATCTAGTATTGTTTGTGTCGTAATAAATTATGTCTGTATTGCAAGGTATTTTTGAACGAAACATTGAAAGGTTTGCGATTAAGCACGTAAATTTTACTCGAGTCCCTTCTTTGTCTATAGAAAAAATGTGTCATATTATAACTATTATTGTTAAATATTGAATTAGTAATACATCTCGAAAAACAAACATAATTACCGTGAATTTTCTTTTTGCAGCATTGGTTGTTGAGTCGTCTGTAACAATAACACAGAAGAAAAATTAAAACAGAAAAGGAAATTATACTTTTCAACTATGGTTGCAGATCTTGGAAAATTGTCTTGAAAAATGTATTAGTATTATGTAGATCTATATATGGGAAACAATAATCGACCATGCATATTTATTTATCTTCACTAAGTCGGGACAAAAATAATCATAATTAATGTATGTTCGATAATTTCTTAAATTAATATATTTTCCCTTGCGACAGTCCCTTCAACAGATAAATATCTTATGTAATTCACATACACTGTCCTTAAGACAAATTATTATTGACAAATAAATTTAGTACCGGATGAATAGGTTCATTTGATAGTGGCTCTCTAGTTTTATCAGCGTCCGTCTTTGTGTTTTGATTATAACTATCAGACGTTGTCTTCCTGTTTAGCACCAAATCTTTATCATTGTCACTTTTTGTGGTTTGTGGTGAAGAAAGAGTTAGCTTTTTTTCATGTTCAATGAAAAATGATGCAACACTATTTGGTTCAGTTTGGACTGCCCCTGTATCAACATCGGTACTTTGAAATGCTGGCTCTGTTGCGTCTGTCCCCATCCCAAATACTTTTTCTGAAACAGTTTTAATTTGTGAAACAACGTTTGGAGCTTCGCTGTGATGATTAGAAAAGTCATCTGGAACCTGTTGGATCTGCTCCTTTTTAGCTCGTAGTTGTTCGGATTTTTTCACTTGTTTTTGTTTTTTCTTTTCTTTTAAACCTGGAGGGTTGTTTTTGTTTTTTCCTTGCTCTTTTTGTTTTGACTGTTGAATTGCATTTTTATTTATTTCTTCGTGTTTACTGTTTTTATCAACATCGTGTTCCTGATCATCCGACTCATCAAAATTCGTGCCAGACTCATCCTTATCCGAGCTTGTATTCTCATTTCGTTCTGTCGCACCACTAGCAGCAGTCTCATCATTCAAGAGTAACTGTTGCTTGTTATCTGCACTGTCTGGTACAATACTGCTGTCATCTACACTGCTTTTTGACGCTTCATATTTTGGAGGAGAGTCCAAAACATTATTTGATGATCCTCTATGCGACGTGTCATAGATTTCCGATACATCAACAATGTCCCAGCCGCTTCCGGAAGCTGATATATAAAATATGGACAGTCATAACTCAGCTTTAAATGATTTAATGCTTCATACATGTTTATATATAAACCATGTTTTTACAACGTGAGCCATATCAAAATCAGCCAAATAATATTGAAACGAAGGATAAATACAAGAGATATATTGCTTTTAAAATTGTCCAGAATTAAACTAGATTCACGTGATTTTAAGTGAAATATTTAAGAATTATAATCAAATATATTGAATAAAATGGCTTGCAGCTCATATTGAAAAAAAAAAGATATTCTGACTAAAAAAATGATAGTATTACGATTGCTTGTATCTCCCATAAATTATTTTGGATTTGATATGACAAGCTTAGTTTTCTCGATTAGATCAACGCTATACGTGTGCAGTTAGTTTAAGTTTAAATAAAGACAAGTTGTCGATTTCTTTTTTCACTAGTACGAGTAGCTTTTACCTATTTATTGTTAATATGCTACACATAATCTAGTTGCAGCAAACTTCTGGTACAAGTAACATACAAATACGTCCATTAGTGCACAAGTTAAAAACAAAGGGCAACTATTTTTGGAAAGTAAAAGAGCAAGAGTAAAAGAGTAACAAGAGTTCCGCGGTCGGAGACATATGCACCCCAAACATGGCTTTGATCTAGCGACCCCAATTTCAATAGGGGTTATCTACTGTCCAGGGCAAATGCACATGTGAAGTATTAAGCTAAGCTTTCAATTCGTTGACAAGTTATTGATCGGAAACAATTGTCACACTTATTGTGACAGTGACACGTATTGTGACAGTGACCTTGATCTTTGACCTAGTGACCTATATTTCAATAGGGGTCATCTACTGTCTGAGGCAAATGCACAAGTATCAAGCAAATCGTTGACGATTGATTGATCAAAAACGATTTCCCCCCTTATTGCGATAGTGACCTTGACATTTGACCTATTTCCCCCAAATTCAATAGGGGATATACTGTCCAAGTCCAATGCACATGGGAAGTATCAAGCTAATCGGTTAATTTGTTGACGAGTTTTATTGATCGGAAACAATTTTCACACTTATTGTGCCAGTGACCTTGACCTTTAACCTAGTGACCCCACTGTCAATAGGTGTCATCTACTGTCCAAGGCCAATGCACATGTGAAGTATGAAGCCAATTGATCAATTAGTTCATGAGTTATTGATCGGAAGCGATTTTCACACTTATTGTGCCAGTGACCTCGACCTTTGACCTAGTGAGATCGATTTCAATACGGGTCATCTACTGTCTGCGGCAAATGCTCGGGTAAAGTAACAAGCCAATCGGTCAATTAGTCAATTAGTAATTAATCGGAAACGCTTTTCACACTTATTGTGACAGTGACATTGACCTAGTGACCTCAATTTCAATAGGGGCCATCTTCTGTTTAAGAACAATGCACATGATAAGTATCAAGCCAATCGGTCAATTTGTTGACGAGTATTGCTCGGAATCGAACTGGTCCAGACAGACAGACAGACAGACATAAAGACCGATCGACATCCAACAAAACAATATACGCCCTCTTCTTGGAAGAGGAGTATACAAAGAAAAAGAGTATTGGACCAAATTGACTTGGCAATTAATATCAACTCTTAGTATTGAGGTCAAGTTTATAAATAAACAATATATTTACTAACCTAAGTCAGTAAAACTAGCAGTATTTTCTTCAGTTCCTCTCATGTCAGAATTGCCCTCATTTTCTTTTGACGTTTGTGGCAGTAGAGAAGGTTCAGCAACGCCCGCTAAAGAGGCTTGTGGTAGTATAGGATCCGTTCTAGGACCGCTCGTGCTCGAGTCTTGTTCTTGAACATCACTTTGCAACTTATCGTCAATAATATGAACCGGATTTTCCGATAAAGCAACATTTTTGCTCATGTCATTCTCTATCTGCTTGTTTATAACAATATCACGCTTTTCTATCTGAATAGCCACTGGTTGAGGTCCCTGATGTTGCGTGCTTGTTGTACTTTTCCGGTGGTCGTCTAGTTGATTCTTCATTTGTTCTTCTGGATTAATCTCCAATTGAGGTGCTTGTTGTTGATCTTGCTGATCATCGGAAGGTTTCTTACTTGGTTCCGAATCAGACTTGTCAACAACTGGTATGTCAGTTTCCTCACTCGTTGGTTCCGTGTGAGTAGTTGATTTCAATAAAGAGTCCGTACCGCCTGTGTGTAAAGCAACAGTTAGATGTCAATTTATGACAATTATGTGAAGTTCATATACAACAAATTAAAAATAAATCGTGGTGTGTACGGAATGTGTGCTATATAACTCTTGATGACATACTGTTATAACTGCAGCAACATTTATTTTAACTGAAAACATTAACATTTCAATAAAATAAACTCGTCTCTAATATATATTTAAAGGAAAGTTTAAAAATCATCAGACGTGTTATCAATAAATATTTTAGATTGAAAACTCCTAACACTGATAGAGCACGTATGTTTGTTCAATAAAATGTGTTTATCCTTACGACAAAACGTAAAGATAAAGTTCAATCCAATGTGCAGTTTCCCGTTCTGAAGGTCATGTCAGTTGGAACATTGCATCTATAACGTATTTGTTTGTGGGAATGTTATAAATGAAGCGTAATAAAAAAAGGTTAAGTGGTACGCACATAAATGGTCAACACTAAGATGGGTTAATAAAATGATGTGCAACATTACCCTGATTTTGCTTATATTAAAATTGGTTACTGGTAGGGTTAATGAACGTAATAACATTGACAAAAATGTTTTACCTGTTGACTCGGTATCTATGCACACCTTGCACATCTTATCCGTTACAGGACAGTGTGTGCCACATTTTTGACAACTCCCAATCAAAAACTCATTCGGGTCAACTTTTCTCCCACAGTTCAAACAGAACTTTTGATTCGATTTGATAGCTGCGCCGCATGTTTTACCTTCGTCATCTTTGCCAGCACAGTTTATGCACTCTGCTTTCCTTGGCTCCAATTTTGTGCCACATTCGATGCAGAATTTTCCCTCACTTTGCTCCGTCCCACAGTCGGCATTGGGACACTTCATAGCTTGAAATTGTGTATGTTACATCCCAGACTTAAATGGTGTAGGTTACATCCCAGACTGAAAACCAAATCATAAAACATACCATTAGGGCTCAATAACTAAAAAATGTAGTAAACTATTAAATAGTAGTATATATTGCGCAATAATAACGCTATCTATTCTATGAAAGCATAAACTATGCAAACAGGATATGTGTTTGCTTTCGTGGTAATAGCGTGAATTATTTTTCTCAGTAGAGTGAGAAAAAATACATGTTCACGAGCGCTTGCGCTATTTTTCAAAAAAAATAGTGGAATTAACATTAAATCCTATTTGTCTTTACATCTGTTTGACGATAGTCTATGATAAAAGGCACAATACCTTCAAACAAACATTAAATGTTTTAATGTTTTCTTTTCTTAAAAGTCAAGCTAGTGAGAAATTATATCCGGAATTATTTCTGCAATATTTTCAATGTTTCATTACCTAGCATTAAATAAAAACAATTCGAACATGACGAACGTTTTACATTGATCATGAACGCCATTGAAAGCCTTGGTAAGTCTTCCATAGTGTTAAGTGCAAGAGGCCTGAGCGATTTTAAGGTAACAAAATTGTTTCAGGAGACATATTTTTACATCAAAAAATCGTGCAACCTTAACGTTTGACCTGTTGACCTTTATGTCGTTACCCATGAGTTACCATAACTCAAAGCGTGTTCTACATTTCGTGCGGATCGCATTTCACTTTTCGAACTAGACCTTTGAGATACTTTTCTTCAAAAGCAATCGGCGTCTTCCATTCTACACAAATATTTATTTGAACGTACAGTAAACAGTTTTCAAAATATAGCAACGAATACAATTGAGCAATACACATGTGACCTTGACTTCAAATAGACGCCCCACTTCCCCCTTCGGCATATCAATTTCGTAAAACGTGTTCTCTACATATCGTAATGCCACTTATGTTCATTTTATAATCCAAAGTGATTTTCCCCTTGGGCCCCGAAATGAATATGGGTCGTCCGTTCATCTCATGTTACCAAAACATAACAAGCGGAAATGCGGACCCTGTATATGTAATGGCCGACAGATGAAACATATCTACCAAACAAACTTGAACTGATATATACCCCCTACTTCTTCAATTTCGAAAAAAGTGTAAATGCGACAGTAAAGCAGGTGAAATCGAAAGTACAATAACATATAGAACTTATTCAAGCTTGATTCAATTGCATCAATACACCATCTTTAATTTTAATCTGATTTTTAACATTCTTATTGTGGAAAATACTCATACCTATGCAATGAGAGACCTTTCTTCTATACTCAAAATTTAAGAAAATGAAAACGTGTGTTATGTTTGCTTCTTCAGGTTTAAACAAGGTAAAAATGTTTATACAATAAATGTGTCGAGGAATATTAATGGTTTCACACTTATAATTTAAAACATGCTAATCAAGCAGACACGTATCTTTACAACGTAAATATCGTTTCGTTGTAGTGTATGTTCACAAAGGAGTCCGCTAGTTTTAAACGATACATATTGGACAAGATAATCGACAAGGAAGAAAAATATTATATAACCATTTCTTGAAACTATGTAACTATCTATATTATAAGTCACAACTAAGAATTTTTATAATACAGTACTATATTAAATAACATTATTTATTTAAGTCTAAACTTACCGGAATAACATTAAACTACAGATTTGTATATAACATTACACAAACTACAATCAGACGCATTAAATCCCGTTTTACACCATTCATGTTACGTCACTGACTGAAATGTAAAAATATGAAATTTTTTCAGTCGAATACTCTTCTCATAAGTCACCTTGGTCGATTTACGCGGTTAATTGCATAACAGTGTTCAAAAACACGTTTAAACGACATTATTTGTACAATGAGTAAAGCGTTTAATTTACCTTCTATTCCAGCCTATGTTCTGAGTTGTATTGTCAGTCTGTAAGAGTTTTACAGAACAACAATTATTGAAAAAACGAAACTACATTTTCAGAAAATGACCTCCGCTAATTATCAGTATGTGTCACAGCACGTGGTATGGTGGGATAAAATAGAAGTAGGATCTAGATACAGAAAAACTAGTCCATTTTTCGAAAATGCACCTTTCTTGTTTCATGCGTATAATGTCCATCACATTCGTGCAGAAATCGCGTTTAGACGACAACTTGCTACACAATGCAGATATACATGAGTCATTATCGTTGCGTTATCGCTGTGTATACATGTTTATCAAAGCGTAACTACATTAAGCTTTATAAGGCAGACAAGTTAAAATGCCTAACGTATAGACTGATTAATCGCCAAATATAAACCAAACGAGTACAGTATCGGTGTTAACAATTTACCCGTAGGCCCAACCAGCATATGTTGCTCAGTCTTTGAAAAGCCTTTAAGGTCATAGCTTTTTGTTTCAACTAACATCGCTTACAAATTTGGGAAGATAGATCGGCTAAAATTAATTTTCGGTTGACATTTTGTTTACGGTTCCATATTAACTAGGATGTGCAATAACTTGTAGAAATTTTGTAACTGTAAGTCTAGTATTTTATCTTACGGTCTAGGTCAGATTGCACGCTTCCTGGCATAAGCTCTTATTTTGCAGCGATATATTATGAATGCTCAAATATCTTAAATATATATAGAAAATTTAACCTACGATAAAACAAAATGTGTGTCACCCTTTAAACTTAATATAAAGGTAAATATAAGCAGTGTTAAAACCTAAGAGCATCCGTCAGGTGACAGAAATGAAAAGAAGATTTCCCAGAAAACGCACCATTATCGATCAAAATTATGAAAGTTTTGTTGTTGTTGTTTTTTTAATGCTGTCGACGCTTTTTGAAAATGCTTCGTTATATGTTGTATTACAATGATAATAATTATATAAATGAGATATGATAACTCAGTATACGACATTCCAATTAACATCCAATCGCATGAAATGTAAATACAATAGATACAGTATAAACATCATTACCACATTTGTATTCCGGAAATTATGCAATGCCCCTCCCACTCTTGTACTAAAATGAATCAACAGTGTCAAGCAGAGTTTTGAGAAAAAAACAACAAAAAACAAGTTTGCAAAGCATGCCCATCATCAAATAAATTTACGCAATACATATACTCACGGTTTAGCGACTGTTAAACCTACTCTACTTTCTCCACCCAAATCACATGGAAAACGAAAGTAAAACAACATAATTCAATACACGGAAATAGAGTGAACACACTATCTACGGTGTCGTTTTGGGGCCTGTTGTTCTCGTTTATATGTAAGCATACAGTGCAAAGCAGTTGTTGTTGTTTTTTTCTAGTTGTATTATAATCTATGATATTCATAACATAACCATATGTTAATAATTATATTCATGTCAAAAACCTTGCCATCATCAAATAAATTTACGCAATACTGATACTCACGGTTCAGCGACGAACAATAAAGATGTTCATCTGTTAAGGTTAATGTTAAGTGCCAATACGACCCCACATAGAAGAAAATGAAAAATATAAAAATGATCAGTAATACTCAAAATAAATTAAAGAAATGTACATATGGTTTAAATAATTACATATCATTTCCATATATGTAAACATTTTCAAAAAATGCAATCACAAATCTTAGTAATTATGTCATTATTAGCAAAAATATTCCAATGTATGGCAAATTCTCAAATTCATTAAAAAACACACAAACGTGAACCAAATAAAACCACCAACAGTATAGGCCAGTTATATTTAAGGTACTACTACCATTGAATTGCGTCAATAAAGCCCCACAACGACACTGCGTATTTCAAAATTCAACTCAACTGAACTCATATATAAAATATATTTCATGAAACTATATCATTTTCATATTATCTCCATAACAATGACGCTTACGTGAAATTCACTCATTCAATAGAATTTTTATAAATTTGAGTCTCTTCCCGATTGAATTTCATCTGTCGTCCATCTTGGTCAGCAGTTTTGTATTGATCCGCATTTACGAATTTATTAAATATTGCTTACATATTATATTTATTCGATTAGATAACTTGAAAATAACTCATAAACAAATTATAAAAATTGAAGAACAAATTGATCGGTAATAATTTATAAATTATCGAAATTAAAAAGAAATATTTTTCGAATATCATTCCGGCGAATAATGGCTGAAGAAGTAAACATTACAAGACAATAACAATGCATTTTCGATTGATGACGATCGTACCGCATATACTGTTAATCTATGAAATGATAAAAGAAGAAGTTAAATGGCCGCTTAATGAGATCGGTAATTATTAGTTAAACTAAGTGAACCGACAAAGCGACTTCTGAAATAGAAATGAGTCAAGATACTGCATGCATATGAATAAAGCTCGGTTTTCCAATTTTAATACAAATCTATTCGTTGAAGGGGCACCACAGATGCGTTTTATTCGATACGAGAATTTGAGTTACTTCCCTTGAACCAAATGTTATAATCGTGTTAATTATGTTTTACTATTTCAGGTTCAGCAACATTTTTTAAACCCGGATTACATAGATAAAAATTATAAAAGTACTTCGACATAAGCAGAAATTCACGCATTTAGTCCCGTTGCTGATGTTCGAACGATATTTTGAAAAATACCTTGCATTACAAATTGACAGCTTCCCGATTAATCCAATGGTGCTTAAAACATAAAGATGGCAATATTCGCTTTCTTAGTTATCAATATTAAATAAAAATGTACAATGCATGACCTCCTGTGTTAAAACTCAACATACTATTAGTAGGTTAGGTAAAGTGGGAAGTCAAAGTGGATCTGATTCATGAATCATTACACATATGGTCCTGATTGCCTTTCAATCATTAGTTTATGTATTTGATTTTTTATTTGCTGCGTTTACTTTATGTAAACCTATAATTATCGATCCATTGGTTTTTGACCTGTGTTGATTCGCAGTTATTTTGTACGAAATGCTTATACAACTGGATATGACATGTGTGTTATTTATTTGACATATAAGGATATTAGTAAATTAGTGATTGCATTCCCGTATTTCTGTATTCTGAATTGCGTATTTTAAAGCGTCTAAATTGTTACACTTCATTTGATTCTATTTTGATTAATCATCTTAAGGCTTATAATGCTGCTGATCATGATCATCACGATAACCTCTACCATCACCATGAACGCAACAACCACAACCGTTATTTCTGTCGTGCTCACGAATTTAACTTTTTCATCATCGATATTCAATCACAATTCAATCATGCGCTTACCACCATCACATTATATAGAGAAATATATTATACATTAAAAGATAAGTTGCATGTTAAAACTGATGTGCTGTTCCCTAAATTAAAGCACATCATATAAAACGAACAAATGAATCATTTCCTCGCATTCCCACGCTTACTCGGTCTACCGCCTACGTAATATATTGCAACTTAAGATTTCAAGTTGACTGTTTGAGCTAAATAAAATTTCTTCACATTTATGAACAGGTAGGTTATTTACACCATTTAATTAAGAATCAAATTGCATCCCAGCGAGCGACTTATATAAACTTAAGATATCAAAACAAACTTTCAACCCTCTCACCAAATGCTTTCAAAAAGAAAACAATCAACGATAATAATGCAAATGGATGTCTTAGAAACAAAAATTCAAAATAAATATGCGTTTAACGTTGTAAGACAAATATATATATCTTATCCCGCGATTTCGAAAATATACAATATAAACCGATTTTCTTAAAATTATACTGTTTCATTGAAATAGACGTCAATTAACTTTTTGCTAAGTGACGCCGTTTTAACATACGTGCTTTTATTGCAGAAATTGTCAGTGTAAAGTAACCACTATATTATCGCGCGCAACAAATAAGTAAGTGACTAATCAGTAATTAAAAAACATCTTAATGTTTTACCAATTATTTTCACAACCTCTCACAAATAAGCCCATTAATATTTGGATAATTGTGAAATGTTTGCGATATCACAGCAAAGTACGTATTATACCGTTTTGTAAATGCTTTCTTTACAACGCGCCATGGGTTGCAAGTTAACCACCAGTCAACGTCTTTGTAATTATTTATTAATATGATGCTGCTGCACTATTTAATTTAATTTGATATGAGATGCATGGACGTCGAATGAGATTACCATGATATAAGCGTGATATTTGCATAAATTTAGATTTTCCAATTTAATTTTGTTGTCAATTTCGTAATCGAAGTCGCCGAATCTCAATCATCTCGTATTTCATTCCAGTTCAAGAACATTCTCACACGCTTCAAGCCCATTTTTGTTCAGGTTTGAGGTTGATACGCATTTGCCTCGCTCTGTGAAAATGAGGGATTATACATGTGCGTAAAATGTCCGCAGAGTCCACACAGGCTAATCATTGACGACACTTTCCGCCTAAACTGGATTTCTTTTTTAGAAGAGACTTATATGGCAAGCGGTTCGACGCATAATCCCAAGAAACAAGGTTTCTCATGAGAACCTAGGTTCTCTGAATAAGAACCTAGGTTCTCGCTTGAAGATTGCACATGGCCCCAAGTTTTCAAATGAGGACCTAGGTTTTCATGAGAACCTAGGTTCTCATTTGAAAACCTAGGTTCTCATGAGAAACCTAGTTTCTTGCGGTTCGACGCATAATCCCAAGAAACTAGGTTTCTCATGAGAACATAGGTTCTCAGAATGAGAACCTAGGTTCTCGCTTGAAGATTGCACATGGCTTCAAGAACTTCAAGAACCCAAGTTTTTAAATGAGAACCTAGGTTTTCATGAGAACCTAGGGTTCTCATTTGAAAACCTAGGTTCTCATGAGAACCTAGGTTCTCGCTTGAAGATTGCATATAGAACCCAAGTTTTCAAATAAGAAACCTAGTTTCTTGGGATTATGCGTCGAACCGCTTGCCATAGACTTTCTTTAAATGAAAAATATCATAATGGGGAAAGTGCGGACTGCACAGGCTTATCTGGAACGACACTTAAAGCACATGCATTAAACCCCTTTTCACAAAGCACAGCCCATGTGAATTCATTAGACAGCCTCGTGACTTTATACAAAACTTAATTGCACCATACAGCACCTAATTAAGATTCATGATCATAGTATTTGATTTGTATTCAGCCCATTTTGCCGATTCAACAACCAGCGTGTGATTTTCAGTGCTTTACCGCCATGCACGTTATTGATCGGATAATAAACAACGGTTCAATTTTGTTGATCTGACAATTATCAACGATGTTGGTTATCGGGCAAAAACCAACGATTTACTTTTGCTCTTCTGGAAATAATTAGCAGTCTAAATGTTTTATTTTTGTGTTAAAATGTTTATGTAACGAGTTCAATACTGTATTTATTATAAAATAGCAATAACATAAGTAGTGTTAATGCAGTAGTACAGACAAGAAGCGATCATTTAGATACGGTGTCCGGTATTAAAAGAAAGCCTACAGCATAACCGATACATATATCACATGTTATTATATTATGCTGCCTTCGCATCTGGCGCCGCGCCATTTGGAATTCGATCATTATTCCCGATTATGCACGCCCTGTCTAGATAAGCAAACCAGTGCACACAAGTGACCCATGTATACACATTTAGGTAGATTTTAAAAATATTATCGTTAACATTTTCAAGTTAAATTGCCATGCGGCGAGATTTGAAAATAATTAATGAATTTGATGAAGACTTGTTCACAATTTTGCAAATCAGCAAAATATAAAAAAAAATGCCATAGACTAATGTATGAACTAATCATTCCACCAGAGTTTAAAATATGCATGCATAATATGTCAAACCGGCGTTTTTGTAAAACAAATTGAATGCACACACATACACAAGCTGATCTTTCATATACATTTACTTTCGTTTTCTTTTGGCTTGCAGGAAATAGTTTGTATCTTAATTTAACCCATTTATGCCTAGCGTCTAGAAAAATGGCCTTGGCAAGCAGCGTAGACCCAGATGAGACGCCGCATGATGCGGTGTCTCATCAGGGTCTGCGCTGTTTGCTTAAAGGATTTTCTGTAAGAAATACTATAAATATAGAAATAAATACACTAGACATCCCTAATTTTGGAAATAAATTAATCCAATTTAGAAGGATGGGAGAGTCCACTAGGCATCTTTGCGTTAAATTCATAAGATGTTTTGTTAATACGGAACAGTGCTTGATGCGCGCACATCGCCTAACGCGATGTTCACATGTTCAATAGAATAATCCCTGTCCCTATTTGGCGTCAAAAAGAGACAAACACTACATTTCAATTTATTGCGCGCATGGTTACCTGCGTGTACTTCCGGCAAATGACGACGTCTGTGTTCTTAATCAAAATTTATCTCTATTAGCCAGACATTTAGAGTTTGTGTAAGTATTATACTAACTGCTGACTATAGTAAATGTGAAATAAAATTGTCGTTTAAGGTGTCCAGGCGGGGAAGTCCGCTTCGATGTCAAATGTCCCGACACATGTTGCATTCCATCTCGCACGATACCAAGGCCAGAAAGCGGTCAGCCTATCTGGAAGCCAGAGTAAGCTATCGGCAGTTGTCCGTTTTCTATCAATAACACATTCTGGCGTCAATGTTCTATTGTGAAAAGAAGAAGTAGTTACGCAATGATATATAAATGTGAACTTTTGATGTAAGGAAATAATACTCGTCCAATCAACAATAAACCGACTCTCTTTATTCTTTTTTTTTTTTTGGGGGGGGGGGGTGGAGAGTTTGTTTAAGTTCTTCGCGGCGTTCACCGGATGTTTTCGTAAATGCTTCGATCATCGGACACCCACATGAAATAATAATTACATCCAACAGTAAATGCTTGCGAAATGTACTATTGCGAATAATATATATCAGACTTATACGGCGGCATTGATATTCGGTGATTATAAGTTAAATTGAAATGTCATTTTCAGTTTGTTTTATCTCATTTAATGTCTGTAGCCATATTTTAAGCGGCATAGCAGAACTTATCGATTAAGGATGTGTGGGATAGTTTTATTGAGGTACCACATTTCATTTCAACTAACTTAATTTGAAATGTAGTTAAATCCAACCAAAGAGAACGCAAATTCCGTCGAGTTAATTTTAGTTTTTAACATAGCCTTGCATAATTATTGTAATTCCCCACTCTGTGTATGCAACGTCTGCAGTATTTTAAATAAGAAATTCGCCACTTGCACACAAACTCACTGATGTATTGTGCACGCAGATTTAATTTGATTACGATAGTTATATGCACCGTGATATTCGAGTCGACTTAATACAAACAGCATTCAGTTTGTGCGATGAGTATATCGACTGAGTGGGTTGGAAAAAATAAACTTGTGAAAATTGTATTGTGAATGCTTATTGTGCAGACTCCATAATGTGCTCCTAAAAGACGGATATGAGCGTGTCATACTTGTATTCGTTCATTCGTATAATGACTCCATGTGAAATTATATTCGAACCGATTGAATATGTATACGTGTTAGTGTAATATGCACATGCATCTCCTTGACGATTGATTTGATATGTGTGCACTCAATAGTATTATGTGATGAAAATGTAACCAGTAATTGGGAAAATGGAAAAAGTACAAGCTTGATTAACTAAATAAATCATAATCATTCAGTGTGTTATCGTCGTCTACTTTTTCAAACACTTTATATCATTTTCTGTTATTTTTAGCTGATGATAAATCAGTATAATTTATCTCATATCTGATATAAAATATTCATTTATTTTTGGAAACTGTCTGGTCGTCAATTTGAAGCCGTATCTTAAACGAATAGTTGAGTAATGTTTGAACAATTCGCATTCTCATTTCCAGTGTAAACAAATCTACCTGTTCGGTTAAGATCTATCTTTGACAACATGCAAATGATAAATTCACGAAGCTATAAATTTGTGGAGGCGACAAGCATTAAATACTGGATTACGAAATGGGCGTGTGTGGTGATAAGAAAATGTACCCACTGAAGTGTTTGTTTAACTTAAGACATCGATGTAACAAATATGGGTCGACAAAATAGTTAAATAAAATACCAAAGGGACAGAGTGTGGTAAGACATTGACGGCTGTTGAAAAAGCAAATGCATTCATATGATCAGTTAATATATCGTAATTTCAATGGTACGTGTAATTTTTCTGAAAGGTGTCCGGTAGACATGTCAGAGGTAAACGGGCCATAGGTAAAAATGCCACAGGTAAAAATGCCATAGGTAAAAATGCCAGAGAAAAAGATGCCATATGTAAAAATACCATATCATATAGTTAAATAGAGTGTTGGAGCAAGAATCAATAGGATATTTAGTATTGGATGTATTGGATAATAGATTCAATAGCATTAACTTAATTTTGCAAACATAGAGATTTTCCTTTTTTGTTTAGATGCTTACATAGTCGTCTATTGCATATTTATTTAGATAGGGAAAGAGTAACGCCTTTTACGACACATATGTCTCCAAATAATGGGCATTATGCATAACCATGAATGTTATTAAGTAAAACGTTTATTGAAATACATATCCATCTAACACAACAGTCTTAGCAGTTGAACATATTTATTTGTTATTAATATTGCATCTATTTAAGAGTTTATCAAAATCTCTCATCAATTACAAAACAGAGAAGAAACATCACACCTTTTAAGCTTATTCATTCTTGATTGATAATTCAATAAATCATAATCGGTAAACATGCCCACAATTTCAAGTCCAGAATGTATTGCATAAACAACATACAGGTCCCCATCAGTAAATATAATAATAATGAAAACCCTGCTTGTTTATCACTTTTCTTTTATCAATTATTGTCCTCATATCAAAAGATTCCATTACAGCAATCAATAACATTTTATGTTCAAATGCCTGTGTCATGCGTTCTGTGTCCTCGTGAAGCGTCCAGTTCTCGCAGCCGTATAGTACGATAGAGACTACGAGGGACATGTAGATCCCGTACTTGATGGGGAAGCTGATGGAACTGCTTTTCCACAACCTGCTCAGTCTGGCTATCGCTGCGGTCGCCGTGGCAATTCTTATTCGGACCTCGGGGATACTTAAACGATAAACGCGTATAAATATGTGCTCGCGTACATCTTCTAAGGGCTTTGTTCATATTTGCATTTAATATTCTAAAGGCTTTGTTCATATTTGAATATCATATACATGTATTCATGTTTTGTTATTATTTGCATACCCTCAGACAGCAACAAAATATCAACGTGGTTTGAAATTTAGAAAACAAAACATCAATGTGGTTTGAACTTAAGAAAACGATCTCTAGTTTACATTAAGATTATTCAAATTGTCACTGAATGTTAGCATATGTGTATCTATTCAATATTCAAGCATCGCATGGTTTCGTGCAAGACAAATCAAAAACAGACACTGTGCACATATCGCCTTCTTTATCAATATCGATTTGTTAATTGATCCTACGCATACACATTTAAGTTAACTGAAGTTTAAAAGCTAGGATTTACGATTGACGCAAAAAACACTGACTTACAATGAAAAATTCTTAAAAAACTTGATATTATAGTAAAATACATATAAATATAACGTACATTACTGTGCTTTGATAGATTTAGATTGCTAAGTGACTATTAATGACAAGTTATGAAAGTATACTACTTTTGAATATATTTGTCGAACAAATGCTACTAAAATTATTAGTATTAATAATTGTAATAAAATAACCATGTAATAAACAAAAATAATCTAAAACATTGTATGTAACACATGTAATTCAGGTCTTTAAAATGTACTGTATAGTACCCATAGCTTCTCTCTTGAATATTTATCATATAAAATGTGCAGGATACATTTTCTTGAATATTTGGCGTGTATTCATTCATTTTCAAAGACTAAATACACCTGTAACATTTACTTTCTTCTTTATACCCCCAATACACCGCCTCCGTTCGAAGTACGTTCGGAAAAATGTCACTAAACGGGCTCGAACTGTGTGAGAACGGAGTGATCGTAGTAGCAACGTGTTACGAACTGTCTTCGAACTTTGTGGACGGTATTGAACGGGAGAGGTGTTTCAGAACTTTGAGCTTACTCAAATTTTCTTCCGATCATCCCGTTCTACGATTAAACGTAGTAACAACGTACTGGAAACGGAATGGACGTACTAAGAACGGATAGGTAATGCTAAGGTCGGGTAAGGAACATGCCAGAACGTAGTGCGATCGGACCGAAATTACATGTACGATGCCTAACCGATCAAGTCCTTTTCTAGTCCGTCCAATCCGTTCTCAGACAGACTGACCCAGTCCGCACTACGTCTCAAGTACGATCTTGTTTCGTGTAAATAAATATAAACTAAAAGATACATTCTTACAACGTTTGCAACACGTTCTATAAGTTTTCAGTAAGTTCTTCATCTTCGTCCGATATTTGACTACCCGACCTGAACGCAGATCCATCATCTGAAGCTACCGGAGACACAGCGCGATCCTTTTTATTTGTAGGTTTGGCAGATTCAGGATTGTCAATACCTTCTGCATTTTCTTGACGTTTTTCAGTTGAGATATTGATTTGTGTTTTTTAATTTCGGCAGCCTTTAGCCGCATTTCCATTTTCGCGGAATTAATTTTGGGGGGCATTACAAATGTACTCCTGGTCGGCTCAAAGCGTGAAACATAAATTAGAACTGGTAGGAACGTAGTCGGTTTTATAATCGCCGTGCAGAACGTGGCTGCAACTACGCCCTAAACGTACTAAGAACGTAGTAGGACGGAGTGAGAACTGCCTTTTAACGAGTTACCACTGCACAACGAATAAAGAAGAAATGCGTACGAACCTGATCAAACTGGCGGAGGACGTGCTCTGTCTGACTGGAAACGGTATACCAACGGGGACATTTGGGAGAATTGACCCGATTTGAACTGGATGAAGACGGACTGGCAACGGGATAGGACGGGATAGGAACGAGATGCACGTAGCGCGAACTGTGTATGAACGTCGTTAAATCATATTGTAGATTTTTTTCTGTACAAAACTACACATTCAAGCAAGTTCATATCCCGTTCTGCATTTTCTTCAGAAGGTGGTCGAACTGTTTAAGAACATGCTTGGTGTATGGGCTCCTTTAAGCATGTTACCACAAACATATTATCATTCTACAAATAAAGTGGACGGATTAAAAGACTTAAGCGATAAGCTAGTTGCGATTAGACGTATTACAATTTGGATAACACATGAGTAAGGGAAGTGATAAGAAACGGGCAGACCAATTAAAGTTTAAAAACGCCAGTGAGATTATCAATGCAGTCTGAAAATGGAAACATAATAAAGACCTAAGGTCGCATTTAATGCTTTGAAAAGACTGAGTACTGGTTTCTTATTTTCCATATTGCCATTTCAAAAGACGTTATCAGGGTAATTTTAACGATAATTATGTTTATAACATATAATCGTTCAACCATTTAGTTCCCACTTATTAAATATGCAATGTAAAGCTTACATCGAAATACAGCAAAGTTTATGAACATGGTTCATCTTGCTCTGTAGTTCAAGTGCGTCGATATTATTCAATAGTATTGTCATTATGATAAAAACGTTTCATTGTTTTTAATACATGTTTACTATTGTCCGATCTCTTTAATTTTATCGCTTTGCTAGAGAATGTTAAAGTTCTCAAACAGGTGCGTTTAAACTAAATTATTCATCTCAAAGCTTCTGTTTCTCCAAGAACTCCAAGGGAAATTGATTGTTTTTGCAAGAGAACCCATACAAGGTTCCCATAAAGTACGCGGCGAAAACATATTCGAGAAAACACTGTCAACCCGCGGCGATTGAAACTGTAGCAATAACTCATAAAATATATCGTTTTGTATTGCTTATTTTTCATACGAAGAATCATACAGAAACCTTAACCCATTTATGTCTAGCGTCTAGAAAAAAGGCCTTGGCAAACAGCGTAGACCCAGATGAGACGCCGCATGATGCGGCGTCTCATCTGGGTCTTCGCTGTTTGCTTAAAGGAATTTCTGTACGTAATTTTCTAAATATAGAAATAAATATACTAGACATCCCCTATTTTGGACATAAATTGATCCAATTTAGAAGGATGGGAGAGTCCACTAGGCATAAATGGGTTAACATAGCAGATGTACATTTCCATAGTTCATGGCAGCATTCATTGAGGTGGTGTCGTTGTGCAAAGGCATTTCAACCAATCACATGAGCCTCGTTCTGAGAAAACTGGGCTTAATGCATGTGCGTAAAGTGTCGTCCCAGATTAGCCTGTGCAGTCCGCACAGGCTAATCAGGGACGACACTTTCCGCTTTTATGACAATTTTCGTTTAAATGAAGTCTCTTCTTAGCAAACATCCAATTTAGGCGGAAAGTGTCGTCCCTGATTAGTCTGTGCGGACTGCATTATGCCCAGTTTTCTCAGAACGCGACACATATGTATGTATGTTCGTAATCTAATTATTACTGCAAACACTCATCCTCAAAATCTTTCGAGGTTACACACAAACAATTACACTTGCAACTATCAATTTTTATTAATTTTAATGTGTGCATTGAAATTGCTGCACCAACACCAGATACTGTTTTTACTGATTTATTAACTTTAAGTGCATATAATGCTGTTTTAATAAGACTTTAAAAAGCAGACAATCAAATGGGTTGTTTTAAAGGGATCTTTTCACGCTTTGGTAAATTGACAAAATTGAAAAAAGTTGTTTCAGATTCGCAAATTTTCGTGTTAGTTATGATATTTGTGAGGAAACAGTTATACTGAACATTTACCATGCTTTAATATAGCCATTATATGCATCTTTTGACGATTATAAAACCTAAAAATTATAAAGCGTTGCAACGCGAAACGATTGAATAATTTGGAGAGTTCTGTTTTTGTCGTTAAATTTTGTATAACTACGAAGATTGCTTATATAAGGTATAAAATACGTAGTGTATGTGTACTCGGCGGAATAGCTCAGTAGGCTAAAGCGTTTTTACTTCAGGACTCTGGCAGGACTCCAGGGGTTACTGGTTCGAAACCTGCTCCGGGCAATGTTCTTTTCCTTTTTTTAATTTTATTCTTGATTTTTTACTGGAGCTTTTACGATCCAATGTTTACATTTATCAATATAAAGCATTTAATGAATAAGTTAAAAAATGCAAAAATCTGTGAAAAGGCCCCTTTAAACATGAGACGAAGTATCTTTTATTGTGAATACTGTATTAAAATTCAAAGGTTAAATTATACAATGTGTAACTAATGGTCCTTTCTCAAACAGGCTATATGCTTTTGATATAAGCAATACCATATTATCGGAACTACATTATATATCACTTACTTCAGAAAAGAGTGACGGTTGGCAATTAGCAAGATATATGAATAACTTCGTCTGCCGAGAACATATGGTTATTGCCCGTGTGTCCTTAATGTATTACATGAAGCTAGGATAAAATCAATACTGTGCTTGAACACTATTTGTTTAAATACGTTTTCCCTTCCATTTTAGGACATTTATCGATAAATCTATGTTACCGTGAATGAACAAACTGACCTATGTGCAATATTTGAATGATAAAAGTAAATACTTCAACATAACACATCATTTTCCTTTTCTTATCAATTTTGTATCGAGATTTGTATTTTTTAGTGTGGCGTCCAATTAAGATTTGGATTGAATCTTAAATTGTAATTGATGCTGTTAAAATTACATTGCTTGGACGTATGTGTTAAATGTTATACAGCTTTGAGTGAAAACTGTAAGAGTGTATTGTTTTCCGATTACGTTCAGTTCAGTCTCTTAAATACTTTGCATGTCGTTTGCTAGAAACATCTTTTATCCAAACAACGTTATGCAATAAGTAGGAACACATGCTTATATATTTTCATAATAATGTCATAATATTATGCCCGAATATACTTATTGATTCACTGCACCACTTTCTAAATATGGAAGATCCTATTCACCTCCTGGTCGTGTGTATTTCGATGTTTATGAGGTCCCTTTTATGATGTTCCGATCGATAATGAGGGTCAATTCGGACGCATGTGTTTGTTATGCACACGGACGTCATTTAAACAGGTCTGTTTTGTATGCTGCATCAGAAAATTGTATCTTTGCCTGACTTACGGTATATACTAGTATAACTTAGAACTACCACAGTACATGACTGTTCAACAATTTGTGTTTGTTAATATTTTACAATTCAATATTACATGTATATTTCGGCGCTGTAAATACAATTATATGCCACTTAAAGGAAGACGATTGGTAAAATTGTCGGTAGTTCAATAATACAAACCTTTCAGAAATGTATTTTTTTTAATGCACTTATATATTTAATGATCCATTAGAGTCAAAACTGCGATCAACAAATATCTTCGAATCTGTTTTTTCAGTGCTTAGACAAATCGTATCGATGATAACATTGTGATCTTTTTCATAAATGGGTTTTGTATATATATTTGACGTCAAAAATGGTCAAATAAATGTTTAAAAAAGATTTAAAATCGTATGAAAAAACAACACTATTTGAATTGACCATGATTGCATTGTGTAATTGAGGAAGGTATTTGATAGGGCTATGCTAAGAACTGTTGCTCTCTCATCGCGGAGGATGGCATTCCAAAATTAAACCCACTCGTACTATACTACGTTATAAAGCATTATTGTTAGGTTGAAAACAAAATGTTATCTGCCGTAACCCAAAACGACACTGTTTTCTTATCGCATGTTGCGAGTATGCGTATTAAGTAACAATTTCGTAACGAGCTATGGTTACACTGTATAGGCGTATCAAATCGTATACGCGACAAAATAATCGTTGTGGTGGGCTAAAAAAAGACAAGTCACGTCGACTTACTCTGATAAATGACGATTTATTGGAGTGCTGTAAACAGGGTGGTGTATTTTTATTCAGATAATGTGTTTCTACCTTCTTGTGGATTAGAAACATACTAACATGTTAACTTAATCATAAAGTAATGAATTATATAAGCCATAAAGGGAATATTATGTGTTTTGGGGTGGATATTTGTTTCAAAGGACTGACTTTGATTGAAGATTGTTTTCAAATAGCTTTGACACTTTTGCATGGTAACTTACTTAACTAAATGTACTATCATAAGTTAGATTCGAAACAATTCATGGATAAAGAATTATATTACTTATGAATTTAAGTCAAACTGCAAAAACCTACTGTTAATGTGTAACGACATGAAACCCGTATTAATGTATTTCGGCAAATCTATTGGCTGATAAGCCAAGAATCTGATATGCAATTTTCAATACCTTATTACATACATTTTTATTTGAGGCTTTCAACGAGGGCGTTATTTATTTCGGTATACTGTTTTGAAAGTTACATGAAGGATATCATAAAGTAATACGTATGCTAATGGGCCTTTGCTTATAATATAATAATTTGTTTGTAAGTAATTGTAAACACAAAGCACCTATTAAACAGTACAACTTTGTAATAGTAACGGATCGATCTAATAAAAAAGCAAAAACATTTAAGTATTTCCTAAAGCATTCAACATATTTTACAACATAAATGGACATTTCATGTGATACTGGTAACAACTATACTTTTTAAACGTACATAAACAAACAAATATCAGCTTTATAAGCAAGTGGTTATGATTGCTATTTAAAGCACTGTGTTACTTTGATTCATGCCATGATAATATTACTTTGTATATCATTATACATGTATAAAAATATGTCACTAACAAAGATAGCTATTTAATAGATAATTACACGGATACCGTGCTTACAATAATCTTTCAGCGATATATTTACACCATTAGCATATTTAAACAACTTAAAACAAATTTACCTTTACATTTGACGAAACTGTCAGCAAAACAGTCATATATTATCAGCTTATTAAGGCATTCATTTACAGGTAATCATTTTGATTATTTGCACTTTGCAATCTTTACTATACATGTATCGTGCATTATTAATGGTTCTTAATTGACGAGTTCATGTGTTGCATATACTGGCATATTGTGGCGAACATATATTGAACATCTTAACATCGTCGTATTATATGTATGATTCACGGCTGGGACATAGGATATATGTAAATCTTGTATGTTCGTCTCAATAAAAAAAAACAGATGCCAGAGGAGCATTAATTAGACTATAATACCATCGACCGTTATTACAACCGATATGTTATATTACAGGGACTTGTTCGCAGATACGGTATGTTTTGAAGTTTGTAATTAAATGGATTAAATTAATAAATATAAACATTACATCACTTTATTGCAAATGTTTTACTCCTGATGAAGGTCTTTGACTGAAACGTTTAGAAAAATTATTTTGAAAAATAATGAAGTAGTTTCTCTGTTTTTTTTTATAATTATTTACTAAATATAAACATTATAACATTTAAGAAAGAAAAAAATCCATACCCGGGCTAAAACTACTGATCCTTCGAGTAAAAGTCTAGCGCTGAAAGCACTCTGCCATCCGTGTTGATAACACATGCTGTATTATGTACTAAACAAAGGCAAACCTCGTCACAAAACATTAAGATGAGTATGCTTAGTATTACCGTGTCCTTGCAACAAATTATTTACATTTGCAAATCTTAAACTTATTTTCAATTTTGTCAATTGATCAAAAAGGTCACTTTAATGAAACCAAATTCAACATTCGGTTTAGCCTTAAATATATTATTTTGATATTTTCTCCAACTTGTAACATGTTTCAATTCGCTGATTGTTTTATATGTATTTTGTTTCTGCGAACGAAAGACTGTATGTGTGTTTTTGAATTTATATTTTGGCCGAGGGCTGTGGACCAGTTATGCATATCTGGATAGCGCTGTCCCATCTTTCTTTTGCAAATAAACGTGTGTTGGATGTCAGTACGTCATACCTAATATACAAAATCCATGTATCAATAAGGAAAGGGAGTCGGCAAAACAATGTTGACGCTTTACATTCAGGTAAAAGATATATGGTCATGTGACTGTTGTTCATATCATCCACAATCAAATGAATGTGCAATGAAATAATAATATTTAAAAAAGTATGTGCATATATAACAATATACACTAGTCAAAACAAAAATTACGTACACGTTTCACACAATAAAAACTGAGGTAACAAATAGTAAAAAAAATGCATTTGAGTATTCAAAGCAAAGCAATTTTTGCAACAACCAGCGCAGATACATATGTACGTTCTGACGATTTGTTTGCTTAAATGTGCAATGTCTTACAACCTGCAGCAGCGTTCTGTTTCAACGAGAGAATCCTCTTACCCTTAAAATGCACAAATGAAAACCGTTTTATTCCCCTATCATAAAATAAACTCGTATTAATGTCCCTTTAACTTCCTTTACCACGGTAAATCGATACACTACCTTTAAGTGCATCGACATTACCAAGGGCAATCGAACGTAACTTGTTTAACCAGTAAGCTCGTTGGTTTGTTTAGTAATAAAGCACACATGGTTTTATAAAAGTTCAATACCCGCGCATTCATCCAGAAGTCATGGATTATTTTCGTGTTTTGGTGAGGTATGCTCTACGATGTGTCGTTTTAAGAAAATAAATTGGCTGTGAAAATTAGTTTCCTGATTTAGAACTGTGACTGCTAAGACGAAAAAAAAATTCTGATACTGACGCTAAGAATTTGTTTATTAGTCATTTGAAACCTTTAACAGAGTGTTTAACAACTTCGAAAATTGATTTAAGATGCGATAAACATAACTGTATTTCTCTAAAGTGTACACGTATAGTGATTCAACGACGTTTACAGGATACTAGATTGAGGGTATGTACTTACTTTCGATTAATTTAATTCTTGTGATCGTTGTTGCCGTCGACGATTTAATCATCATGATCATCATGATCATGATCATGATTATCATCAAATCATGATCATCATTATCATGATCATCATAATGGTCATGATCATGATCATCATGATCATGATCATGATGATGATGATGATGATCATCATCATCATCATCATCATCATCATCATCATCATCATAATCATCATTATCATCATCATCATCATCATCATCATCATCATCATCATCATCATCATCATCATCATCATCATCATCATCATCATCATAATCATCATCATAATCATCATCATATTATTATCATTATTATTATTATTATTATTATTATTATTAATCTCCTCCTCATCCTCCTCCTCATCCTCATCTTCATCATTATCATCATCATCATCGCCGTCAACGTCGTTTTCTTCCTCCTCCTCATCGACATCATCATCATCATCATTATTGTCTTTGGCTTTATCTTCGCCGTCGTCTTCACCACCATCATCATCAACGTTATCATCAATCATCCTACTTTTTGCAAGGCATCATTATAACAAATTTTATTACATTAAATAATAGCAATTTTATTTTCTACAGTCTGAAATTTTACATAACACTGAATAACTTACATCGCCTTTTTCTAGGACTTTATACAAAAAGTTTCCGTGTTTTATATTGCAAAAACATGTCTTTTGTTTATTAAATCGTACTGATGACATTAGCGTTGCTTTGTTGACCCTTATATGCAGCGATTTGCCATGTTCATCTGACAATTCGATGCGATTGTAATATATAAGTCATTGATACACAACCATTACATGATTTGTAAACTGTGACATTAAAGTCAGTGGGAGACATATGGCGGTAATCTCGACACATATCAGCCTCATGTCTTGACAACATTGTTGACGCATCAACATTTAGAACCAAGAAGACATTTTAATTAGATTTACACATATGTTATAGCGTAGAGATGCTTACTTAAAATATAATTATATGAGGTGCTGTTCATCCGAAATACGATTTCTCCTCCTCCGCCTCCTCCTCCTTCTCCTTCTCCTTCTCCTCCTCCTCCGCATCCTCCTCCTCCTCCTCATCATCAGCAGCAGCATCAGCATCATCATCAGCATCCGCATCATTATCATCGTCATCATCGCCATCATCCTCATCATCATCATCATCATCATCTTTGTCGTCATCATCGTCGTCGTTATCATCATCATTAAGTTGTTGTTTTTACTGTAAATTTACGTCAAAACGTTTGACTTTTTGTTACACGTGTTTTTTCTAATATCATTGTATGGATCCTTATGCATGCTGTTTGAATGCTCAGCATATCCGTAAATGTGCAATTTCAGAAGAAGTATTCCTGATGAAACCATGCACTTAGCCTTTAAAACACAAATGTGAAATAACGCGTCATGTAATGTAATACTATTGATCGTCTAGACTCATCACTGTCGAAGCAGATTCGCCAAAAGCTGTCTGCAGTTGCAAGATGCAATAGGTTTAGGGAAAAATAGCCTCTCCTCAACAGTATTATTGCCAGGGTATCATAGTGATAAGAGCAGCAGCTCCCACGCTCAATCAATTGATGTATTTTGTTTTCTCTTGTAATATTTATTCCATGTTTATTGTTAAATTGATATTTCAATGCAAACGCAAATGGGCATATTTTGTGCGAGAGAAATTTAATTTAATGATGTCTATAAACCATTTCAAGGGCTCTAAATACATTTATTTATATATTGATTTTAACAATATTGACCTCACCTGAATATAATTTGCCAATATCCGGAAGCAAACAATGTTAAGTAACTGATTTACATGAATCTTATATATGTTATTTCATTTTTTTGTATCGATAAGTTGTCATTGAGCTCGGCTACCAAGTTACAATTATGAAACAAAATTTAAGTGTTTTTTGTGTATATTTTAGTGTTTTAAGTTAAGTTTTCATAATGGTTTACTTTAACGGGGCATACAATTTTTGTGCGAGTACGTAATGTTGATTATTTATAATCACTGCGAATAAAAAATCTGTTTTCAAGTGAGGAGTGTGTTAAACTTTCCAATTCACATTCTAGTCCAATTAAGAGCATATCAAACTTTCACCAGTAGACACGTCTGTAACTCATTGGTAACCATTTTATGTTTCTTATCTGTGCAGTACAAATATGTATTTTATCGAAGCGCCTCCGCCCAAATTATGAACCCGATCATGTGTACATTTTACACATGTTAAGTAAATATACAATCAAGGATGCACCCTCGTTTAAGTTCGACTTTAAATCAATTTTATGAGATTTACCACACCAAACCTCACACAAACAGCTGCCGATTGGGTGAGGCTTTGCTGAGGTCAGCCCCTCTTTTAAGCTTTTATGGACTTCTTTTTTAAGTACAACTATTATAGCGTTTAATGCAGTAGCATTCTTTATCACTGCAAAGAAATGTGCTAAATCATATATAAATATATGATTAAAGTGTCGCTTAAATTTCATTTTTTCCTATTTCAACAGGTTAACGGAAATGCAAACAAAATGTTGTATTTAGTTTACAATTATTTTATTGGTATTTAAAGCTCACATTTTTTCGATCTGTATTTTTCAAAATGACATCAAATCAATGATAACGCTTGTATACAAAGAAATCATGTATCAAACAATTGCCAGTGTTTGTTTGTGTGGTTTGCATATTTTCATAAGTGTCTTACATGGAATAAAAGGATAAGGATACTGTTTGGGGTAAATTGTGCGAGAAATAATATAAAGCCTTTCTGCATCCCTTTCAATGCCTTCACGAAACGCTTCAGCTCTTTTCATTTCACGTCATGTTGTGTACGCCATATGGTGGTTAAGAAAACATTAATTGTAAACTTCTCACTATTTAACGATGACAGTGTAATTTTTATGTTGTATAGACATTTATATAAACGAACATTTCGTATCTATTGACCTGTCTATATTGAGACAAACACCATTAGCGTATATGAGACGCGTTCTGAGAAAACGGGGTTTAATGCATGTGCGCCAAGTGTCATTCCAGGTAAGCCTGTGCAATCCGCACAGGCTAATAAGGGACGATACTTTCCGCTTTTATGATATTTTTCGTTAAAAGGAAGTCTCTTCTACACGGAAATACAGTTTAGGCGTAAAGTATCGTCCCTGATTAGCCCGTGCGGACTGCACATGCTAATCTGGGACGACACTTTACCCCCATGCATTATGCCCAGTTTTCTCAGAACGCGACTCATATAATCACAGTACTTATACACTATTGTGTTACATAACACATACCAGATGCCCGTTGTTTCCCTTCAAAACTGATTTGATGGAGCTTCATTGCAAATAGAATGCCTCAGTAAATCGATGAAACAGTGTATTGCAATACATGCATCTCTGTCGCATGTAGGTATATTAAAGGGCAGTTAACGCGTCCAAGATTGAATCGGAACCAATACAACGTATATATATACGGCTTTGTACATGTTGTATACATTTAATTACGGACTGGTGAGATTCAGAAAATACAAAGTAAATTTGTTTTTTATTAGTTTCGATAGAAGCTTTCGTCATTTTGTTTTTGGAATATCAATTTTGTATGAAAAAGTAAAAAACATAAATGAGTTGTTATCATAACATAATAGAAAAGTCACGTTTGTAAAAAGAAAGAAACATAAGTGAGTTGTTATCATTATATAATACATAAGTCACTTAGTGTAAACAAAAAAATCCCATAAACGAGTAAAAACGATTTTTATGTCACAATTTTTATTTTCGCAATCTTCAGCCAAGTCATAAATTAAGGAGAAATGTTAAATAAAATCACATAACTGTATGTTTTGAGGACGATAAATCACATGCTGATTACTTCAATGAAATGTACAAGTTAAGCCGATATCGATTCATTTAGTAGCATTCCATGCGGAACAAAAATAGTTTATGTTTGTCTTACGGACGAATCTGCACAAAGTAGTGGGGATGACCCAACAGTGTACATACATGTCTTTCTTTCGTGAATGAAGTGTCGACTTTATATTAGAACATTATTTGCAATCGTATAAAAGTATTATTTCGTAAATGTTCAGGTACTACCTGTTTATAACATGTATTTTAGGTTAATACCGGTATTCATCGAATATACTGATTATTCTCGCTTTAAGAAGATACCAGATGGTCAATTGCAAACAATGTATCAGCTTGTAGCATTTAATTTATGTAAATTGCATCTAATTTCTAATATTAAACCGATCAAGGGGTTATCTTCAATTTTATTGTCTCAAGCGTGAATAATTCGTAGCCTTACAGAAAGTAATTAATGTATAATGGTCGCCCGTAACGTCCAGCCCTCGGGTTCAAGCAGGGTTCATCGTTTATGATGCGGTGACCACACACATTGGGTATCTGCTGGGCATTGTTGTGGCAAATCAAAGTCCTTATTTAAGTCAAGTTAATCGTGACTTAAACTGATTTGAATATCAAATAGTTCACTGTTGCCTATTTGCGATCGATAATTCTGTATTGTTTCTGCTTGCATATTTATCAAAACAATATTGCTGTTATTTGTTATAGATAATTGGATGTTGGTTCAATGAACAAAATTACCCAAAACAAGCTATGCCTTAAATTTAGACGGTGACTTCAGTGCATGTATTATGTATTAAGATGATTGATATTCCGTCCTTTCGTTAAGGGGACATAAAGAGCGGTGCTCATTCGATTACTGTAAGTTTATTGATTCAATCTGTCATACTCGTTAAAACGTGTATGCACGAAAATATTTTAAACTATGCAGGGCAATTATAGCACAAATATATATTAACAAAGTTATCTCGGGAAAGGTAGTTATATGTTCATTAATTTATATAAACTACATGTTAAAATGTTAAACGGAGAAAGGTGTTGTTTGCCTTTTGATCTACGTACGTACAGCCGACAACTCAATTAATTTAAGTATATGCGCATTCACGTTCTTACTAGATATCTATCCCCTTTAAATTGTTTGCGTACCTTTAGATTACAGATTTCTCGTCCACTTTTTTAGTTTAATAACTTAAAAGTCTTCACGATTAAGTATGCATGTCAAAATTGAGCGCGTACTATTTATCTCTATACATACTTATATTCATTAGCGTGCATATAAAAAACTAATATAATATTACCGTGTGCATCAAAATGCAGCGTGACTTAGGCGTGCTGATAAAACTTAACTCTGTGTGTGCACTGTGTACATAGTAATTGTTTTCTTAACCTAAAAAACCCACAAAATCATCTGTGTAATTGCACACAAATTCCACCCATAAGTTTAGTTTAACCCATTTATGCCTAGTAGACTCTCCCATCTTTCTAAATTGGATCAATTTATTTCCAAAATTAGGGATGTCTTGTATATTTATTTCTATATTTAGAATATTTCTTACAGAAATTCCTTAAAGCAAACAGCGCAGACCTTGATGAGACGCCGCATCATGCGACGTCTCATCTGGGTCTACGCTGTTTGCCAAGGCCTTTTTTTCTAGACGCTAATCATAAGTTTAGTTTAAAAACCAAACACACTAAAAAAAGGTTTTAAGGCTCTTTTAGGCGTGTTAAGGGACAGGACAATGAGTTTAATCGGTCTGCCTGTCTCTTCAATCGCAAAACTGGACATGTGGTTGCTCAATACGCACTGTAGATACATTCATGGGACTTGGTATTAAAATAGCACATTATGGCCGTCTTTCTGTTATTTCGTTTTTCTTTTCTACCTACAAACACGAAATTAAATCGAAAAACCAACGACGCGCTGACATGAGCATGAATGACACTTTATTTAGTGCTGAAAATACATGTTGTTTACATGTTTCTAAAATATAATAACAATTACTGCAATAATCCGGTAGGTTGATAGCATCATGATCATAGCCCTATGTACAAGAACAGTGTGAGCAATAGGGCAATATTTTGTTCTTATTTCAATTATGCGATGTTGGTTATATAGGATAAACGTACATGCTGCTATAACAAATAGGTTTGGTGTTTGTTTATGAAACGCAACACTTCCAACGTCATATAACAAACAAAAGCATGTGTGTTTTTTAACATTCATAATGCAAGTTTAAGAATATGAATTAATGTAAACATATTTATTGTACCGCGTGTGCTATATTGAGTACGGCTTGACAATTCGATCAGTGTTTAAACATATAATTTGTTACGCCAATGTAAACAAATCAACATATTCTGTATCAAATACAGTTGATAACACAGGACTGATAAATTAACTACACGATAAACCTGTGGCCCGTATTTGTATTACTTGTTCCGTCACTGTATGCTATAAAATAAGATGTAACTTTATCAGTTTAAAAGTGTAAAAGTTTAAAATTTGAAAAAGTTAAATACATAAGTAATGAGGGATTCAGGATCGTGAATGTCAAATATAGTAATAGGCAATTCAACTGATTAATAAATCCGAATGCTTATTGGTGTTACTGATTGGATTAGCGTGTTTTGTTTTGTAATCCAAACAATGATTCTCTATACAGCGTATATTTCGCTCACGATGTATAACTCGATATCATGAACGTAAAATGATAAGAATCTTGAGTCAACCAAGCACGGCAATACGTTGATTAGAGGTTATTAGTGTTTGATTTAAAAGCACTTTAAAAATAAATTTGCAAATTATTATTTGGATACATATCTTTATACACAAACAACGCAATGCAATCGGTCCAATAAGGAATATCAGACGAGCATTACAATGCAGTCGTTATACATACGGTAGTACACTAGCTTGCGTAAAGTATATATTTCATATGCAATTAGCGGTTTCCAACATTAATATAAGCAAATGTATTTCTTTCCAACGAAATAGTCTTCACTGAAATAAAGTGTTTGTTTTTCACAACAACTGGTGTTATTGTATAAAGCATGGCATTATCTTCAGTGATCATGGATCTTTATTACATATCTATTTATGCAGTTTTACTGTATTTTTTTCTTTTTTGATCGACCCGGTTAAGATTTTTTATGTGTTTTCAACAAACGATTTATTCATAACTTACAATATACATATCCAGGGAGAACAGTTAATACATAGGGTCACATTACATTGCCTCAAGTGGTGCAATATGCGGTCGCGTTACATTGTCCTTTGATTTTATATCGCATTCATATATTCTTCTTTTGTATAATTGTCTAACAGTTTATACAGCATATACACATGCATATAGTTATTCCATTTAATGATAACAAAGGTCTATTTAAGGATCATTTTATTCTATCGCTTCAGAAAGATCACTGTGCCTCATACAAATAACACGACAACTTGACGACAAATACTATACATATGTTAATAAATAATGTTAAATTATTTTTGCTTTAAAAACCGCGACACAGAAATCTGAAACATGAAATTTAAAATGATTTACGGCAATTTTATTGTCGAGAGGATAAAAATTTGAATTGATATGTAATTAAACGATTGCAAACGTCACAATTTAGATTGTATAATTTAAACAATTTTGATTTGGTTAAAGCGATGGTCACTAGTTATTTAAAAATAAATTATCGTGAATTAATATTGAATGCTAATTATTCGTAAGGCAATTTAGAATAGTTACATAATTTGAAACATTTGTAACGTGGTACATGTTATCAATATAATGTTTAATACCGTTATTAAGACAAACACATAATATTGTAATGACGAATGTATAGTCATTAACGACCATGCATTATTTGTACTGGCAATAACAAAGCCTTATGTTTATGGTGTAACATTCAATAATTTGAATACGATACATTTATAAAATGAACAGCTGTTTCGTTTTCCGTTTTAGTCGAATAAATAGGACCAAAAACAATTAGCTTGAAACGTTATGTTTTCAGATCAATGCAGTAAATAATATGAGACGCGTTCTGAGAAAACTGGGCTTAATGCATGTGCGTAAAGTGTCGTCCCAGATTAGTCTGTGCAGTCCGCACAGGCTAATCAGGGACGATACTTTCCGCCTAAATTGGATTTTTGCTAAGAAGAGACTTCATTTAAACGAAAAATGTCATAAAGCGGAAAGTGTCGTCCCTGATTAGCCTGTGCGGACTGCACAAGCTAATATGGGACGACACTTTACGCACATGCATTATGCCCCGTTTTCTCAGAACGCGTCTCATATGTAGTGATGTCAACTGCCACTGCATTGATGTATCTCTTTATCGAAATACGTATATGAATATATTGAGCTAAATGATTTTTTTTTCCAGAAATTAAAAATGAAGTTTCCCATTTCAACATACTAGCCATCGTAGCTCACATTATAAATGTATAAATGAATACGATTTTTGTTTTAAACAATCACGTGGTCTGATACACACCCTGTTTACTACCTACTCATGCACGTTTAATTGCATAGTGCAGATGGAAGTTAATTCGAGTTTGGTTACTGAGTTAAAATGTTGTGTTCTTAAATAGAGCTACCCAACCAGTAATCGTCATTTAAACGAAGTAATAAAATTGACACTAAAACTGTTATTAAACTTAACTACTGTTTAAACCATTTGCAATAGCGGTTAAGTTAAAACACCACGGCCCAAGGCAAAGGTCGTCATTAGGTCAAGTTGTTCACAAAAATGGTACACGGTAGTATTGTATCGTAAGTTTTGATATTATACAGCATTTTTCATAAACCATAAATGTTTGATAAAAAGCCAAAAAACGTGTTTGCTTTCATTTTGCGATCCCTAGAATAATCAATAAAAATGAATGCTTTTTTAACGTTATGAAATATTATGTAATTGGCAATGCACCTTCGGCGTCAGGTAATCATCAACAACCTACAACAGATTCACGTTAGCTATGATGAATTGCCTTACATCTTCGTTACGAGCAGGATTTTTAAAGTTACAAACGGTTAAATGTAAAACTTATTCGAGCGTACCCAAATGTAAAAGGGCAGTAATGTGTGTATTTTCACTACATGTATTTACATTCACACTCCTGTACTAGTTCCCCCAACTTTTCCAAAGTTTGGTTATTCGTTTTTGAAATAAAATTAATATTTTGAAGCTTAATTGTACTCAGCCTATCGCGTTTTAATTTGAAAACCACTGTTGACACTTTCAATAAGAAACATACCAACTAATGCTCGTTTGTTTACAATAGAGCACATAATTGAGAGGTAAATGATTTTTTGTAGAAATGTTATTGAAGACGCTGATGACTTTGACCTTAGAAGAATGTTTCTTGCAAATAGGATACACTCATGATGAACTTGATTTTAGTCTCCTTTCTTATAAACTATCTTTGGATGCTTTCAGCGTTTTGATATCTAAACATGAACAAGATTATACCAGCAGTCTGGTGTATTTAGTAACAAACGATGACTTGTTTTCAATAGTGTATTTTGTAGGTACGTGGATGTCATAGATCAATATTTCGCTTTATATGCTGCATTTAATTTAACATTTGCATATATGTTTGAACGCGTTCAGTATATGACGAGATTTGAAATCCGCGCTGAGGTCACGTGACATCAGATGGGCTTGTCAAGATGTTTCTTTTTAAAGCCAATTCAAATCTTACGGGTGAAGATTCTACTGAGAATGAGTTTGATATAATTAATCTCAAGAAAACAAAGTTTACTTAAAACACACACAATTTTTAAATGATAGCAACAAGCATAAATATATATTAGAACAAACCTTGAAGAACGCATTCAAGTTTAATAATAAAAAAAAAACTCACTCGAATCGTATAAGGTTTTCTTTTAAGTATTACGTCCATTAGTATTGCACTCTTTGTTAAGTCATTGTCCAAAGAAACTATCATGCTGTGATGTTGTAAAATATCTGGACATAAAAATAGTTAAGCGCAAATTAACGTTATATATGTGATTATGAACATTTATTTTAAACGTGAAAATAATTTTCAGTTGTTCGTTGCTCCCAAAGTTCGAATCCCAGTTAACAATAATCTTATTTGGTATATTACCTTTTTTCTGGTTTATATACTGAATTCATTCATCAAAATATAATAACAGCTTTAACCCATTAATGCCTAGCGTCTAGAAAAAGGCCTTGGCAAACAGCGGCGTCTCATCAGGGCCTGCGCTGTTTGCTGAAAGGAATTTTTGTCAGAAATATTCTAAATATAGAAATAAATATACTAGACATCCCTAATTTTGGAAATACATTGATCCAATTTAGAAGGATGGGAGAAACCACTAGGCATAAATAGGTTATAAACACCATCGTTGTAATCATACGCATGACTTGCATTTGTTGTCAATACGTTGTTGCTACTTTCTTATGGCCTTCATTTTACCGCTTAGCTCGAACCACGGAGCGTATATTTATATCTAGAGTCCGTGCTCGAGCGCACATAGCAAGCAGGCGCATATAGACTAAATTATTCATCGTTTAGCACCTGTTTCTACAATGATGCTCATAATCAATTGTCTTCGTACGTTGACCCATCTAATATGTCCTCAAAATATTTATGAAAATGATGAACATTCGCATGAGGTATGTCCTTGGATGACCAATTTTCCAGTTGAATTACTGTTTGGCACAGTGGTCGAAGAAAATAAAGATTATAGAACGTGATCCACTCTGTATTTACGGGTGAAGTGGATTTAAATATTAGTTCGGTCTATTCTTTGTGACGGGATAATGTTTTCATTATTATTATAGAGTCCGAGAAGGTGTCGTCCCGCAGAGAATGATATATATATATATATATATATATATATATATATATATATATATATATATATATATATATATATATATATATATATTATTATTATTATTTATTTATTTATTTATTTATTTATTTGTGTACAGTAGTTAAAGAAAAGAGAACAGCACATATTCTGCTCTTTCACTGGACTCACTGATATACGTATATGAGATTGACTTGGTAAGTATGTCTATCTAACTTTAGTTACACGATTTGTTAGATCATCGTTCGGTCGGAGTATTGTCTTCCCACATAGACGTTTCACCAGTCGTAGTTATGCTCGCCAGCAAAAGACTCTTTCAAACCCTGATAGTCTACTTCATACATGTTCAAGGCTATTCTCGGCCTATTTCAAGAAACATTGTTCAGGGGGAATTGAATATCATTTTTGCGGCATTTTATCAGTGTATGAACTGTCGGACAAATTATCGGCGGCGAGTATGTATTACTTTGGTGTAGTTTTCCGAACAGTTCATACATCGATGGCAATTCTAAATGGAAAAAAAGACGACAAAACGAAAAAAACGACAAAACAAGGACGCCACTTGTTTTTGAAAAAGTAGTACGGTGATGATTTTTATGAGATGACTTTCAAACGCAATGTTTTCATCGGGAAATGAAACACAATTAACCCATTTATGTCTAGTGGACTTTCCCATCCTTCTTAATTGGATAAATTTATTTCCAAAATTAGGGATGTCTAGTATATTTATTTCTATATTGAGAATATTTCTTATACAAATTCCTTTAAGCAAACAGCAAAGACCCAGATGAGACGCCGCATCATGCGGCGTCTAATCTTGATCTACGCTGTTTGCCAAGGCCTTTTTTTCTAGACGCTAAGCATAAATGGGTTAAGATTGATATAATGACATTAAGTAAACTTTTTTTATTCTTTCTTTTTTTGGTAACTTATACTGGGACTACTGGTATTTTAATATCACTTACGAAGAACAATCGCATGATTTGCTATCGAAATGACATTAATTACCATTGTATCGCAAAATTAGATAAAAAATGACCATGCTTATCCGTCATTAAACATTATGTACGCGTTCAAAGTACCGGTAAACCATACAATATTATTGGGACCACTTCAACAAAATATTATCAAACTAAGGAAGGGAGCTTATGCTTCCCATAATTACGTTATCTTATGCTTTCAGTATCGCGTGCGCTTTTAATTAATCATTCCAGATTCTGATAACATACTATTCATTTCAATGAAACTGAGATAAATTTCATACTGTACTGGAACACTATTTGATCAAATTCGTTTTCTCTTCAAATTTAAGAAATTTTGTGGATAACTTTATGACCTGGATACCGTCTGCCCTAGTGTGAAGTTTGACTTAAACTTTTAATGCTAAAAAAACAATACACAATAGGCAGTATGAACCTTAACTGCACAATTGAGCCGCGTCATGCGAAAATGGGTTTTAAACCATATGCTTAAATTGTATCTCCAGCCCACGATGCGCAAAATCACGCAATGTTTCGTGGTCTCATTAGCGGACACAATGTAGCCCCTGACCAAACTGCGCGTGCTGGTGTAGAGTTATGCTGGCCGGTTATTGCATAATGCCCATTTTCAAACATTAACACACATATATTAATAAATGCTAAGCTTCCTTCACAATGTAATGTCACAAAAACACCTATTGATCGAATATACAACTTCCCGAAATGGCCAGATTATTATCTCGTCCTTGTTTTGGTTCGAAGCGGTTTTAAGAGTGCGTATTATTCAAAGTCGTCTGCACATGTTATCGATATAACAGAGAAGTAAGTCAGATGTGTGGATAGCATTAGAATGTAATGTTGTTACACTTTATAACTAGAATTTATAAGGAAAAAAATGCATTTTATTTTAGTACATGGATTTTATAACTCTGATGTGTCGTGCTTACTCAAATATGACCAATGATAACGCTTTGATTTAAACAACAACAGCAACACTAGCAGCAGAAAGAACAACAGCAATAAGAGAAACAAACCATTTTTCATATTTTCGAAATCGGATGAAATGGACCATCTGTACATTCAATAGTTAAAATACTGCAGATGCGAAATTGTGTGTTTTTTGTATCATCAAATGTTTCCTATATCTTAAAATGCTCATCATTCACTCAATCATTTTGTAAGTTATCGTTTTTAATATTTTTGGTTTCTCAAATCTTAGTAAATCAAATCAGTATACATTATTTTTACATATAAATTTGCAGTACCTTGTATAAGATTATTGTATTATTATGTGCATTGTCTGGTGTAAAAAAAAATCATGTACATATCAAAATTTGTTTTAGATGTTTTAGAAGTAATTACAAAACATACATACTCCAGCAACTCATTCGAAATTACATGTATACACATAATGGGTTACATTACTACCGAATGTGTTTAAAAGTGCGCCATGAAACACATATTTTAGATAACAGGTAAAGTTCAAAACTTTATAAGACATATATGGAAGGACTCGCGCGGAATGGTTCCTGTTGCAGACGTATCGAGTACCATATGGAATTACGCTTGGTTCAAACCTATCGTTACATGCATACCAGATTAAAACCCGCTCTATAATTATATCGTTATTTGCAAGCAATGCCAATTAACGTGCATCTTTAAGCTACGGAATCCGGATAGTGCCATCTATAACCTCGCCCTTCTTTCATCAAGGGCGACACACGATACACGATATTTTGCGCGACAGTCGCGGCGACGCACGACAGTCTCCCTTTTATATTTCGTGTTAAATATATCGTGCGTCGCCGCGACTGTCGCGCAAAATATCGTGCGTCGCCGCGACTGTCACGCAAAATATCGTGCGTCGCCATTGATGAAAGAAGGGCGAGATTATAGATGGCACTATCCGGATTCCATATTAACCCTTTACCGCTTAGATACGTATTTTGACGCATTATTAGTCCCATAGAAAGTAAATTCTAATTAAAGACCTTAATTACTAAATTCAAGTTTTGTGGGCTTCATTTCCAACTCTCAGATACTGATGAGCAGCAAACAGCATAAAACCTGAACAGACTGCTAGTGACTCGCAGGCTGTTCTGGTTTTATGCTGTTTGCACATAGCCAATTTGACTTTGCTTCTATGTGGGAAAGGGTTAAGCTGATAACAACCGCTGTCTGAGCTGATAAGAACCGCTGTCTACACCCAAACCCGCAAAGTGGTTTGTTTTGCAATTTGCTTTTATGTGCATTCAACTACCAAATGCTATAGCGCGCTGGTTACACTCCTCGTCGTAAATAAACCTATTTGCCATATACTCGTAAACATTTAGGTGGGTTTAATGTCGAATGATTTGACAATGGGAGTTGACGCTCGAAAGACATGAAGCAGCCATATTTGTGTACGTGTTATTTTGTGAAGGTTGTATGTACATGAAACACGTGAATAAGCTTTATTTTACCGTAAAGGAACTCTTTGGCACCTATCCAATTATCATTACTACTATTGTTGAGCATTTGGAATACATATTTATTTAAAAGCAACAATAATCTGACTTTCATGCGATATTTTATTAAATATATATGCTTTTCGAACGTTCGGTTTAATTAGCTCATTCATTTAATAATTATTTTCAGCTTATGAATTATACGTTTTTTAGGAACAACTGATCCATCAGTAATTAAATTAAAATTATGTTTGCATATAATGTGGGACATGAATGCTTGAAGCAACGGCCTGATTAACTACTGTATCTTATTAAACATTGTATATGTTAAAATAGCTCATCAATCAATATATGTATGATAACATGTTTTGTATCATAGTAACTATGACGTAACAAGTACCTCAAGCAAAACGTTAATATACGATTCTCATCATATGACACAGCATAACAAAACAATATGCTGTTTTTTTATTTATATGTAAGCTATTTTAAAGCATGCATTTTATTACGTCTGTGTTAATACCACATCCTAGTCGAAACGTATATACCAATTAAAATGGTAACAACTGAACAATATATTAATAAATAATAGTAAAATAAATATACGTTAACGAGTGATATTTTAATACTTGGGTCAGTTGCAAGTGTATGACATAAATGTTTCCCATTAAAGGTCGCCGTGGTGTAATGGATATGGTGTCCGCCTAGCGACCGGGAGGTCACGGGCTCAATCCCACCGTGGGAGCGTTCTTTAGATCTCCCCCAAAGACACCAAGTACTGGTTCTAGGCCCAGGAAACGGACTCGAGAGCGTTTATATAAGCCTTAGGTTTTCGATGCAATCGAGCAAAAATAAATAGGTTTAAACTAAATGTTTCCCATAACTAAATCAAAGTCAAGATACTTGCAAACATGTTTAAACAGAATTCATACAATTTGCAATAAACATTGCGAACGTTTATTACATAGAAAAAATCGTTGAGTTTTTTTACATCTTCGATACATTTTAATACTCTTAAAATGACCCACTTGTTCATTGGCCTTAAGAATGCACCAATCCGAAAAGCCATATCATGTTGTCCATGTTTTAACGCATATATATAATTAAAAAAAGGTATTTATATCTTGAAAATGTCGCATCAGTATGTTTGTATTCAGACCTATATGGTCACAAAAAGTCGAGTGGCATTTATTACATGTACTAAGTATAGCGTCGTAAGATAGCCACTACTTAAAATGACATTCACGAATGCTCACAGCGTATAATCGGAAGTATAATCACTAACTACAATGTTTGTATGCATGTCTTAGAAAAAAAATGTGCCACTAGAACACGAAAACGAAATTGCAACCGTATACCATCATTACTTCCGTATCGCATAATTAGCTTATTACGTATCGAATGAAAAATAGCAAAACTACATTTTATTAGCGTATTATATTATTAACACCATACTTTTAAAGACATATAAATTATGAATAATTAAATGAAGGCTTACTTAAAAAAAACATTCAGGCATTTTTCGTAGGTCATCTTTTGATATAAAATAATCAGACGTGCTTTTTTCGTAGATCACCTTAACAGAACACGAATCGAAAATAGCTTCTGTAGTCATTAACAAATTAAATGGTATAGCAATTTGATATAATCATTTTGAGCGTCACCATTCGTAATGGATTGACACCTGCCAATAACCTCTGGTCGTCTCCGTCTCTACCTTCGTTCCTTTCATAATCTTATAGTTGATATAAATTTATTATTTTTGACTACGGTATATATTGTTTATGGGCTTTGTTTTATTTAGCTTTTTATAGGACTTTTGTTTTTAATTTGCTACAAATTTTACCATTTAGCATCAGTTCATCGATCGTATCTTTATTTGTTTCTGCGATGTCATGAATAATTTATATGTCTTGTTTACATATGATGGCTTGACATACCAATTATCTGTCTAAGCATCACATGACCTCCTAGATTAATATTTCCTTTGAAAATGCATAATGTATAGGATGTTCGATGGTCCTAATAAACATAATGAATCCAAACAACAACCGTGCATGATACGTAATACCAAGTCTTAATTTTTAAATATTTTCATGTTCAGTTCCTTAAATAGTCTTAATATGCCGTTAAACTGTCTAATATATCGCGGGGGTTATCTGTATAAATGCACATTCAATCTATTTTTTCACACACCCAAACTATTTTTCCACACACGCACCCAAACTGTTTTTCCACACACGTAAGTGCAAAATCAATTGATTGTCACTTTAACTTCCTTGAACTCAAATGAGTGCCCCTTTAACTTTATCACACTACCTTTAACCGCATCGAGAATAGCGTAGGGAACTTCATACGTAACTTGTTTTACATGTAAGCTCATTCATTTGCTATTCTAATAAGGTGAAATGGGCTTAAATAAGAGTTCAATACCTGCGTATTTATTCAGCAGTTGAGGATTATTCTCATGTATTGTTATGTTGGTTTCTAGTAGTTGTTATTTGATACAATTACATTAGATATACAAAATTAGTTTACATTGAGTGTTGAGTCGAAATTCGTCGCGATCATTTAAGCTGGTGTAGGTATCTGTCTAGTCAATTAACAAACAAGTTAAATAGCTTTACAACGTGATTAGAGATGTGTATAACATGTTTTAGATTTTTGTTCATTGCACATACATTAGGATAAATAAGGACAAATAATAACGATGTACGTACTGTGTTCAATGAGGATAAATAAGGACAAATAATAACGATGTACGTACTGTGTTCAATGAGGATAAATAAGGACAAATAATAACGATGTACGTACTGTGTTCAATGAGGATAAATAAGGACAAATAATAACGATGTACGTACTGTGTTCAATGAGGATAAATAAGGACAAATAATAACGATGTACGTACTGTGTTCAAGGATATGATTGTTAGGTATGTATTTTATTATCATTTAATATTAACCCTTCGATACTTATCATCTTGGTTGTCATCATTTTCATAACATCTTCATCATTATAGTTTTAATACCCTAACTACTGGTCCGATATCAGCGTTACATTTATCAGCGTGGTATATTGGTCATTTTATTGTCCAACATAAGCATTTTTACGAAGAACACTTCATCAGATCACTCAGTCGATAAACCTTCAAAAAAGTGTAATTAAACAGTTCCTGTAAAGGTTGCTTTTTTTTACAAACGACTCATTTTAAGTTGGTCGCGTTAGCGGCTAGCTAAAGTTACAGAGCATATTTTGCAAATCAGTATGTGCTTAGAAGCCTTAAGTACGGTAAGAACCACAACTCACTCTGCAAGGGACGATTACCGCTGCCTGTCTGCAGCAGACGACAAATGATTCTGCTCTAGCAGTGAGTGTATATACCATCTAGCAGTGAATTTATATACCAGCTTGTAAGTCGACATAGGCCAGTCTAGTGGTTATCATTGAAATCTGTACATATTGGCTGCTTTCGGGGGAAAACGGGGCTTAATGCACGTCAAATAAGATTAGCCTGTGCACACTGATTAGCCTGTGCAATGCGCACAAGCTAATCAAGAACGACAGCAGCGAACAACTTCAGTGCCATCAGAGCTTTGATTTTTAAATGCGTTTAAAACACAACAGGAGACAATGCCATGTCTTCTCGTTCGCGTTGACGTGACATTTACTTACAACTGACAATTTTATGCGATCCTATGCTGGACAACCATTACATCTCTGGTTTGCTGTGACATTTAAGTCAGGTCGGGACATTTTGGTATGGGCTTCACTCTGAGCAGTCACCTGTCTTGACAATACTAATGGTTGATCAAGCGCATTTACAAACAGGAAAGACCTGATAATGCATTAAGAGTTGCACGTATATTTCATTGCCGAGATACCGTATTACATATTTATCGATGTCGTTTTGTTTAGAATAACCATCTTACTCTTCCCGCTGCGCATCAAGAATCAATATCTTTGTCATCATACCAATATTCATACTCATAT